>NC_142809.1:482100-577360 GCF_049724085.1 Artemia sp. Qi Xiang Cuo | reverse complement strand
GGAAAAGTTATATTATGATTGTGATTATTTTCCATGACGATAAAAAGTTTCACTTTAATTATAAATTTTCTTAAATTCAATTCTGACCTTTCTCAAAGATATAAAAAAATTTAAATTCCTGTTCCAAATATTTTCTCGGAAGAAGAAAAGTTCAACTTCGATTCTGAATTTTCTCAATGAAAATGAAATAAGTTAGGTTAGGTTTGGTATGGTTAGTTTGTGTGAAGTTAGGTTAGGTTAAGTTAGGTTATTATAACTTTTCCTTTGCGCTAATTATCATTTAACCTAACCTAACCTTAATTAAACTAACCAAACTTAACCTCAACTAACATAGACTAGCCTCTTAGTTTTGGCGGGTAGATGTATGAAATTAATTTAATAAAAATTAGAAAAAAAGTGAAACTTTTTATCTTCATGGTAAATAATCACAATCATAGTTTATGCATTCCTATCTTCTAAGGAAAAATTTAGAATTAAACTTTAAATTTTTTATTTCTTTGAGAAATTAGGAACTTAAATGTAATCTTATTAATTTTCATTGGTAAATTTTAGAATTGAGCTAACTTTTTTTCTCTTCTCTATGAAAATTCAGAAGAGAACTATCGAATTTTTTAGTTCTTCAAGAAAACCCAGAATTAAAGTGGAGCCAGAATTAAAGTGGAGCTCCATATCTTCATGGAGAATATTCACAATCAAAGTAAAACTTTTCCTATCTTCTATGAAAAATTTGGAACAAAACTTAAAATTTTTTTACCTCTTTGAGAAAAGTCGGAACTGAATTTAAGAAAATTTATAATTAATGTGAAACTTTTTATCTTCATGGAAAATAATCACAATCATAATATAACTTTTCATATCTTCTAAGGAAAAAATTAGAACTAAACTTTAAATTTTTATTGGGGAAATTAGAATTGAATTGTGTTCTTTGGTAAAATTCAGAATAGAACTTGAATATTCACGCTCAAAGTATAACTTTCCCTATCTTCTATAAAAAATTTGGAATATAACTATAAATTTCCTCATCTCCTTGAGAAAATAACTAAACTGAAGTGGAAATTTTTGTGTTACTGCGGGAAAAAAGATTTGATCAATAACTCATTTAATTTTCATTGAGAAAAATCAGAATCAAAATTGAACTTTTCTTTCTCTGGGAAAATATTTGGAACAGAACTTTAAATTATTTCATCTCTTTGAGAAAGGTCAGAATTGAATTTAAGAAAATTTATAATTAAAGTGAAACTTTTGATCTTCATGGAAAATAATCACAATCATAATATAACTTTTCCTGTCTTCTACGGAAAAATTTAGAACTGAACTTAAAATTTTTTATTGGGGAAATAAGAATTGAATTGTGTTCTTTGGTAAAATTCAGAATAGAACTTGAATATTCACAATCAAAGTATATCTTTCCCTATCTTCTATGAAAAATTTGGAACAGAACTTTAAATTTCTTCATCTCCTTGAGAAAAAATCTGAACTGAAGTGGACATTTTTTTGTTATTTTTGGGAAAATAGATTTTATCAATAACTTATTTCATTTTCATTGATAAAATTCAGAATCGAAGTTGAACTTTTCTTCTTCCGAGAAAATATTTAGAACAGAACTTTAAATTTTTTTGTCTCTTTGAGAAAAGTCGGAATTGAATTTAAGAAAATTTAGAATTAAAGTGAAATTTTTTATCTTCATGGTAAATAATCACAATCATAGTATAGCTTTTCTTATCTTCTATGGAAAAATTTTGAAGTGAACTTTAAATTTTCTATTGATTAAATAAGAATTGAATTGTTTTGTTTGGTAAAATACAGAATAGAACTTGAATATTCACGATCAGAGTATAACTTTTCCTATCTTCTATGAAAAATTTAGAACTGAACTTTAAATTTCTTCATCTCCTTGAGAAAAAATCTGAACTGAAGTGGACATTTTTATGTTATTTTTGGGAAAATAGATTTGATCAATAACTTATTTCATTTTCATTGAGAAAATTCAGAATCGAAGTTGAACTTTTCTTCTTCCGAGAAAATATTTGGAACAGGACTTTAAATTTTTTTATCTCTTTGAGAAAAGTCGGAATTGAATTTAAGAAAATTAACAATGAAAGTGAAATTTTTATCTTCATGGAAAATAATCACATTCATAGTCTAACTTTTCCTATCTTCTACGGATAATTTTAGAAGGGAACATTATATTTTTCATTTCCGCGTGAACTTGAAACTGAAGAGGAAGATTCTTATTTTCTCTAGAGAAATAAGAATTGAATTGTGTTCTTTGGTAAAATTCAAAAGAGAACTTGAACTTTTCTATCTTCTATGAATAATTTGGAAGAGTATTTTAAATTTTTTCATCTCTTTGAGAAAAGTCGGAACTGAATTTAAGAAAATTTATAATTAAAGTGAAACTTTTTATCTCCATGGAAAATAATCACAATCATAATATAACTTTTCATATCTTCTACGGAAAAATTTGAACTAAACTTTAAATTTTTTATGTCTTGGTGAACTTAAAACTGAATTGTGTTCTTTGGTAAAATTCAGAAGAGAACTTGAACTTTTCCTATCTTCTATGAAAAATTTGGAACAGAACTTTAAATTTTTTCATCTCCTTGGAGAAAAAATCTGAACTGAAGTGGAAACTTTTCATATTATTTTGGGAAAATAGATTTGATCAATAACTTATTTCATTTTCATTGAGAAAATTCAGAATCGAAGTTGAACTTTTCTTCTTCCGAAAAAATATTTGGAACAGGACTTTAAATTTTTTTATCTCTTCGAGAAAGGTCGGAATTGAATTTAAGAAAATTTATAATTAAAGTGAAACTTTTTATCTTCATGGAAAATAATCACAATCATACTATAGCTTTTGCTGTCTTCTACGGAAAAATTTAGAATTGTACTTTAGATTTTGAATTGTGAAAATTAGAATTGAATAGTGTTCTTTGGTAAAATTCAGAATAGAATTTGAATATTAATGATCAGAGTATAACTTTCCCTATCTTCTATGAAAAATTTGGAGCAGAACTTTAAATTTCTTCGTCTCCTTGAGAAAAAAATCTGAATTGGAGTGCAAATTTTTATGTTATTTTTGGGAAAATAGATCTGATCTATAACTTATTTCATTTTTATTGAGAAAATTTAGAATCGAAGTTGAGCTTTTCTTCTTCCGAGAAAATATTTGGAACAGAACTTTAAATTTTTTCATCTCTTTGAGAAAGGTTGGAATTGAATTTAAGAAAATTTAGAATTAAAGTGAAATTTTTTATCTTCTGGAAAATAATCACAATTATAATATAACTGTTCCTATCTTCTACGAAAAAATTTGAACTAAACTTTAAACTTTTTATGTCTTGGTGAACTTAAAACTGAATTGTGTTCTTTGGAAAAATTCAGAAGAGAACTTAAAATTTTCCTATCTTCTATGAAAAATTTGTAACAGAACTTTAAATTTCTTCGTCTCCTTGAGAAAAAAATCTGAACTGAAGTGGAAATTTTTATGTTATTTTTGGGAAAATAGATTTTATCTTCTATGAAAAATTTGGAGCAGAACTTTAAATTTCTTCGTCTCCTTGAGAAAAAAATCTGAACTGAAGTGGAAATTTTTATGTTATTTTTGGGAAAATAGATTTGATCAATAACTTATTTCATTTTCATTGAGAAAATTCAGAATCGAAGTTGAAATTTTCTTCTTCCGAGAAAATATTTGGAACAGAACTTTAAATTTTTCATCTCTTTGAGACAGGTCGGAATTGAATTTCAAAAAATTAAGAATGAAAGTGATGTTTTTTATCTACATGGAAAATAATTAAATTCATAGCCTAGCGGTTCTTATCTTCTACGGATAATTTTAGAATTGAACATTAAATTTTTTATGTCTTCGTGAACTTGAAACTGAAGTGAAAGATTCTTATTTTCTCTAGAGAAATTAGAATTGAATTGTGTTCTTTGCTAAAATTCAAAAGAGAACTTGAACTTTTCTATCTTCTATGAATAATTTTTATCTCCATGGAAAATAATCACAATCATAATATAACTTTTCATATCTTCTATGGAAAAATTTGAACTAAACTTTAAATTTTTTATGTCTTGGTGAACTTAAAACTGAATTGTGTTCTTTGGTAAAATTCAGAAGAGAACTTGAACTTTTCCTATCTTCTATGAAAAATTTGGAACAGAACTTTAAATTTTTTCATCTCCTTGAGAAAAAATCTGAACTGAAGTGGAAACTTTTTATATTATTTTGGGAAAATAGATTTGATCAATAACTTATTTCATTTTCATTGAGAAAATTCAGAATCGAAGTTGAACTTTTCTTCTTCCGAGAAAATATTTGGAACAGGACTTAAATTTTTTTTTATCTCTTTGAGAAAGGTCGGAATTGAATTTAGGAAAATTTATAATTAAAGTGAAACTTTTTATCTTCATGGAAAATAATCACAATCATAATATAACTTTTCCTGCCTTCTACGGAAAAATTTAGAACTGAACTTTAAATTTTTTATTGGGGAAATTAGAATTGAATTGTGTTCTTTGGTAAAATTGAGAATAGAACTTGAATATTCACGATCAAAGTATAACTTTCCCTATCTTCTATGAAAAATTTGGAACAGAACTTTAAATTTCTTGATCTCCTTGAGAAAAACATCTGAACTGAAGCGGAAATTTTTTTATTATTTTTGGGAAAATAGATTTTATCAATAACTTATTTCATTTTCATTGATAAAATTCAGAATCGAAGTTGAACTTTTCTTCTTCCGAGAAAATATTTAGAACAGAACTTTAAATTTTTTCATCTCTTTGAGAAAGGTCGGAATTGAATTTAAGAAAATTTAGAATTAAAGTGAAATTTTTTATCTTCATGGAAAATAATCACAATTATAATATAACTTTTCATATCTTCTACGGAAAAATTTGAACTAAACTTTAAACTTTTTATGTCTTGGTGAACTTAAAACTGAATTGTGCTCTTTGGTAAAATTCAGAAGAGAACTTGAACTTTCCCAATCTTCTATGAAAAATTTAGAGCTGAACTTTAAATATTTTCATGTCCTTGCAAAAAAAATCTAAACTGAAGTGCAAATTTTTATGTTATTTTTGGGAAAATAGATTTGATCTATAACTTATTTCATTTTCATTGAGAAAATTACGAATCGAATTTGAACTTTTCTTCTTCCGAGAAAATATTTGGAACAGAACTTTAAATTTTTTCATCTCTTTGAGAAAGGTCGGAATTGAATTTAAGAAAATTTAGAATTAAAGTGAAATTTTTTATCTTCTGGAAAATAATCACAATCAGAGTCTAACGTTCCCTATCTTCTACGGAAAAATTTAGAAGTGAACTTTAAATTTTTCATGTCTTGGTGAACTTGAAACTGAAGTGAAAGATTCTTATTTTCTCTAGAGAAATAAGAATTGAAATGTGTTCTTTGGTAAAATTCAAATGAGAACTTGAATTTTTCTATCTTCTATGAATAATTTGGAACAGTATTTTAAATTTTTTCATCTCTTTGAGAAAAGTCGGAACTGAATTTAAGAAAATTTAGAATTAAAGTGAAACTTTTTATCTTCATGGAAAATAATCAAAAATCATACTGTAACTTGTACAATCTACTACCGAAAATATTGAACTAAACTTTAAACTTTTTTTGTCTTTGTGAACTTAAAACTGAAGTGGAACCTTTTTATTTTATCTGGAGCAATTAGAATTGAATTGTGTTCTTTGGTAAAATTAAGAAAAGAACTTGAGCTTTTCTAACTTCTTTGTAAAATTTGGAACAATAATTATAATTTTTCCATTTCTTTGAGAAAAATCTTAACTTAAGTGGAAACTTTTCATATTATTTTGGAGAAATAGAATTGATCATGTCGGAAATAGAAAATTACACACCTCAAATCATAAGTTTCAGACAGCACACACCTAAAAAATACTAAGAAACCTTAGCTCAGAAAAGCCTGAAATAGCCAACTACATATCCCAAACTGTAGGTTTCAGACAACAAAGACCTATGAGGAACTAAGAATCCTAGCTCTGAAAAGTCCAAAAAAGCAAACTCCAAATCCAAATCATAATTTTCTGACAGCACACGCCTATGAATGGCTAAGAAATCCAGCTCAGAAGAGTCAAAAATAGCAAACCACTCATCTCAAATCATAGGTTTCAGTCAACACACACCTATTAAAGGCTAAGAAATCCAGCTCAGAAAGGTCAAAAAATAGCAATCCACACATCTCAAATCATAGGTTTCAGACAATACACACCTATGGAAGACTATGAAATCTGGCTATGAAAAGTCGGAAATAGCAAATTACACACCTCAAATCATAAGTTTCAGACAATACATACCTACGAAATACTATAAAACCTTAGCTCAGAAAAGCCTAAAATAGGAAACTATACATACCAAGCTAGAGGCTTCAGACAACAAATACCTATGATTGTCTAAGAATCCTAGTTATGAAAAGTCAAAAATAGAAGATTACACACTTCAAATCGTAATTTTCTAACAACACACACCTATAAATACGGAAGAAACCTAGCTCACACAAGTCAAAAATAGCAAATTAACCATCCCAAATCATAGGTTTCAGACAACACACACCTATGAAAGGCTAAAAATCCTAGCTCTGAAAAGTCCAAAAAGCTAACTACAAATCCCAAATCATACGTTTTAGACAACACACACCAGCGAAAGACTAGGAAATCTAGCTCAGAAATGTCAAAAAGAGCAACCCACACATCTCAAATCATAAGTTTCAGACAACACACACCTATGAAAGGTTAAGAAATCCAGCTCAGAAAAGTCAAAAATATCAACCCAGACATCCCAAAACATAGGTTTCAGACAACACACACCAATAAACGACTAAGAACTATGGATATGTAAAGACTAAAAAGCACACTACAAATCCCAAATAATAAGTTTCAGTCAACATACGCCTACAAAAGACTGCGAAATCTAGCTCAGAAAAGTCAAAAATAGCAAACCACTCATCCCAAACTATAGGTTTCAGACAACAAACATCTACGAAATACTAGGAAACCTAGCTCATAAAAGTCTGAAATAGCAAACTACTCATCCCAAATCATAGGTTTCAGACAACACACACCTATGAAAGACTAAGATATCTAGCTCAGAAAAGCCCGAAATAGTGATTTACATATCCCAATTCATAAGTTTCAGACAACATTCACCAACGAAATAATAAGAAGCCTTAGCTCAGAAAAGCCTGAATTAGCCAACTACTCGTCCCAAACTAGAAGTTTCAGACCACAAACACCTATGAGGGACTAAGAACCCTTGCTCTGAAAGGTCCAAAAAAGCTAACTACAAATCCCAAATCATAAGTTTCAGACAACACACATCAACGAAAGACGGGGCCCGGGGACGGCCTGTGAGGGTGTAGGGGGGGGTCCTTGAGGGCCGGGTGGACCTTTGGGAGCGTGGGGGGGCCTTTGAGGATCGGGAGGCTTCCTTTGGGGTGGGGGTAGGAGGATCGGAACCCTTTGGGGTTGGGGTAGAGGACCTCACGACACTGTTCAATGGAACTTGTGTATTATAACGACCACGGAGTTTGACCCTCAAACCCTCTTCTAAAATCTCTTCAAAAATCATATTTTAAAATGTCTCTAACTGTTTCGCCGAAATAATTCCCTAAAATAATAATTTGTTCTGAAAAGATATAATGAAGCCTTAAAAAAGTATTATAATGGGGGCTCAGGAGTCTTGGGGGGTTTGGGGGCCTTTTGGGAGCCCGGTGGACCTTTGGGGACCGGGGGAGGGTCTTTGGGGGTTTGGGGGCCCTTTGGGAGCCTAGGGGGCCTTTGAGGATCGGGGAGGGCCTTTGAGGATCGGGGAGGGCCTTTGGGGGTTCGGGGGACCTTTGGGGACCGGGGGAGGGCCTTTGGGGGTCGGGGGGGGCCCTTGAGGGTCGAATGGTCCTTTGGGAGCCCGGTGGACCTTTGGGGACCGGGGGAGGGCCTTTGGGGGCCCAGGGAGAGCCTTTGGGGGTCTGGGGGCCCTTTGGGAGCTTGGGGGGACCCTTGAGGACCGGGGCTTTCTTCGGGGTTGAGGTAGGGGGATTGGAACCCTTGGGGGTGGGGGGAGGAAGAGCAGAACCCCTGGGGGTTGGGGTAGGGGGATCGGAGCCCTTTGGGGTTGTGGTAGTAGACCTCACAACACTGTTCAAATGGAACTTGTGTATTATAACGACCACACTCAAAACCTCTTCTAAAATCTCTTCAAAAATCATCTTTTAAAATGTCTCTAACTGTTTCGCCGAAATAATGCCATAAAATGGCTAAAACAGTTTCGCCCAAATAATCCCTAAACGGAATTTCAGCATGTTCCTTTTGTTTGGCATCCCTGTGCTTTCACATTTGAAATTACAAAGAAACCTGATTCCCGCGCTAAAACAATTCATCGCTAAGATCTAAACTTTGCCTCGGAAACGATTCTTCTGGAAGAACTCCAGACATTAATAAACTTCGCGCCGGAGACAATTCAATCAATCGTGACATCATCTGTCATGTGTGATCTAAACTTTGCCTCGGAAACATTTCTGTTCAAAATCCAAAGACATTAATTAACTTGACGTCATCTGTCAGACATTAATTAACTGTTTCCCGGAAACTCATAACATTTGCATTGAACAACAAATATTGGAAACACGCGATCTCCCGGGAACTCATAACATTTGCCTCGAATAACAACAGGAAGGAAGTGTCATTAACTTTGCCCGGAAACTCATATCATTTGCATTGAACAACAAATATTGGAAACACGCGATCTCCCGGGAGCTCATATCATTTGCACCGAACAACAACAAGAAGGAAGTGTCATAAACTTTGCCCGGAAACTCATATCATTTGCATTGAACAACAAATATTGGAAACACGCGATCCCCCGGAAACTCATATCATTTGCATTGAACAACAAATATTGGAAACACGCGATCTCCCGGAAACTCGTATCATTTGCATTGAACAACAAATATTGGAAACACGCGATCTCCCGGAAACTCATATCATTTGCTTCGAACAACAACAGGAAGGAAGTGTCATTAACTTTGCCCGGAAACAACAAGAACACCGACCTTGGCATTCGCTGAGAGCGTGCCCAAAACAACAACAACAGCATTGACCCCATTAACCATGTGTTCTCACTAATGACTCTATCGCGTGCCCAAAACAACAACAATAACATTGACCCCATTAACCACGTATTCTCCCTAATGACTCTATCGCGTGCCCAAAACAGCATTGACCTTGGCATTCACTGAGAGCGTGCCCAAAACAACAACAATAACATTGATCCCACTAACCACGTGTTCTCCCTAATGACTCTATCGCGTGTCCCAAAACAACAAGAATAACATTGACCCCATTAACCACGTGTTCTCCCTAATGACTCTATCGCGTGCCCAACACAACAATAATAACATTGACTCCATTATCCACGTGTTCTCCCTAATGACTCTATCTTGTGCCCAAAACAATAATAATAACATTGACCCCACTAACCACGTGTTCTCCCTAATGACTCTATCGCGAGCCAACAACAACAACAACAACATTTATTACATTAACAACGTGTTCTCACTAATGACTCTATCGCGTGTCCAAAACAACAACAAAAACATTGACCCCATTAACCACGTGTTCTCCCTAATGACTCTATCGGGTGGCCAAAACAACAACAATGACATTGACCCCATTAACCACGTGTTCTCCCTAATGACTCTATCACGTGCCCAAAACAACAACAACAATGACCTTGACCCCCATTAACCACGTGTTCTCCCTAATGACTCTATCGCGTGCCCAAAACAACAACAACAACATTGACCCCATTAACCACGTGTTCTCCCTAATGACTCTATCGCGTGCCCAAAACAACAACAAAAACATTGACCCCATTAATCACGTGTTCACCCTTATGACTCTATCGCGTGCCCAAAACAAAAACAAAACCATTGACTCCATTAACCACGTGTTCTCCCTAATGACTCTATCGCGTGCCCAAAACAACAACAATAACATTGACCCCATTAACCACGTGTTCTCCCTAATGACTCTATCGCGTGCCCAAAACAACAACAATGACATTGACCCCATTAACCACGTGTTCTCCCTAATGACTCTATCACGTGCCCAAAACAACAACAACATTGACCTTGACCCCCATTAACCACGTGTTCTCCCTAATGACTCTATCGCGTGCCCAAAACAACAACAAAACCATTGACCCCATTAACCACGTGTTCTCCCTAATGACTCTATCGGGTGCCCAAAACAAAAACAATAACATTGACCCCATTAACCACGTGTTCTCCCTAATGACTCTATCGCGTGCCCAAAACAACAACAACATTGACCTTGACCCCCATTAGACTCAATCGATAATCCTTGAATAAACAATGTAAAAAAGTTATAGGTGGCAGCAGTGGTGAGTGACAGGACCTCCTGAGGCATCTCTACTGACGCCCTTTTTCTGCAACATAGAAAAATAGGGCCGTTCCTTTGCACTAAGATTTTACATCTAAGATCTCACATCCTTCTGCAAAGATTTCAATTCTTTTAACTCATCTTTGTTCTAAGATCTTACAGCTCACTGATATTGGCAAAAAGTGTGAAGGCTACCATCTTTCTGCAATATGAAAACTGATAAGAGAAATTTTATGATATACTGATCATTGTTCTAAGACCAGTGACCTCAGCAGAACGATCAAAGACGTTTGCAAAATAACGCAATAAGTTTTTAGATATTAGTGCTAATATCTCAATTTTAATCTTTCTTTGTAAAAAGATGCAAGATATTAGCTCACATATGAGTGAAAAAACGGCCCTAATGATGAAAGAACTTAGATGATATACTCATTATTGTTATTAGACAACTGACCAGAATGTTGAAAGACGTTTTCAAATAAACGCAATAAGGTTAAATATATTAGTGATAATATTTCAGTTTTAAGCTTTATTTGTAAAAATATGAAATATCTTAGCACATAGTTTAATAAAAAAACGGCCCTAATGATGAGAGAACTTTGATGTTATACTCATCATTGTTCTTAGACCACTGATCAGACCAGAATGTTGAAAGACGTTTGCAAAGAACGTGATAAGATGTAAGATCTTAGCGCTAAGATTTCACTTTTAAGCGTTCTTTGTCAAAAGATGTAAGATGTTAGCACAAAGATTAGTAAAAGAACGGTCCTTTTGTTTAGCAGTGCTAGCCTATCTAAAGAAGTGAGATATGAGGGGCTTCAACCTCATTGAAAACACGAACTCTTTTTATAACAGTTACATATACAGTTATAAAAATGGCAAATATACAGTAATTATTGTAAAGGGGCTGGTTACTGATTTCTAACTCTTTATCATCACTTTCTGATACATAAGGGTTGTCACTGTCTGGTGCACTATCTACTCCAGGGGGATAGAGACAGAGCTTTGAATCTTCAATCAAAAAATGATAAAAATAGTCTTTTCGATCAAAATTTTGCAGAAATAGAAAGTGGGAAGCACATTGCTTCATGTAAATAGTCGGCATCCCTTTATAATAAAATTGAAAATTCTTTGCTTAGCCTATACACAATTCAGGGTAGCTTGTATATTTGTCATTAAAAGAGGGGGAGAGATGGTTAAAGTGCATTTGTAATGCAAATGAATGTTATATTTCAATTCAAGGCAATACAGGCTAATGATTGTAATTGAAATAGATTCTAAAGGTAAATATTTTCACTTTGGAGCAAACCCTTAGGTCGATATATATCTCTTGTACTCAATGCCAATGCTGGAACATTTTAAGTGAGGCTAAAAACAAATATCAATAGATCTAGATATTTTATTTTTTTCTTCTGGAAAGTGGGAATCCCAAGCCAATGCTAAAAATTTCATTAATTTATAATTTTTACCACTTATCTTTTTTAAACCATTGGTTCATCAACTAGGTAAAGAAAAAGAGACGAATGGGCAACATTAGTTTTTCAATGGTAAGGAGGCAAAATCGTAAAGGCAAGGGGCAATCGTTGTCATTTTTTAATAAGTAAATGAACCTAACCTTATTTGTTTTTCACAGTATTCTCTCAGAAGGTGGCCTAATCTTCGTGCAAGATTGACAAAGGCTATTGTTGTACTTACACCAAATAAAATCAATTGGATTGTCAGAAGAAAATTAAATAATTTGAAAGGTCGAGCATTTTATTTTGAACAAAACTAAGCATGAAACAGAACTTCAATTCCGTAAAATGATGACTCTCTTGATTACCGACATCTATCATTTGGAGTGTTGAACAATATTAAATATCAATATATTAGAGCGAATTTTGATATCGTAACATCAACATCGATAACAAAAACGATATTATATAATTTTTAGCTACAGGTGAAAATCCATCAGAAAAGATTCAACATAGAAAAAGGTTTCAGAAATAGCCGAGACGAAGAGCAATGGTGCATTTAATCCATTCACTCCTACATGCTTAATAATTTTTTTTTGTTCTAATATTTCTAAAATAATAAAATATTTTTTGTTCTTTAATCCAAATTTATTTTTGTATTATTACAAATTCAATCTACTACGGCATACATACCATTATCCATAAGTTGGTATAGCCGGTTCTGAAACTCAAAACACATTTAGTGAGGGTGCACTTTTAAATGTTGCATAGGATCTCCGAAAGGCTTGTCTGTATAAAATATTGCTGTATAAAGCACAGAATAGGAACATGCTAAAAATTAGCAATTTTTCCCAACCTATTAAAGTTAGACCAGAAAACCACCCTCTGGTTAAGAAAGGTGCCGGAATTCTGTTTTTTGTCCATAATGACTTGTACCCAAGTGAAATCTCAATTCCGTGAAATGTACCCAAGTCTTGCACTCTTTGATGAGAGTGTGTGGGTGTGTGTTCGACCTAAAGTCTTGTCACATCCTTTCTATTTAATTGTCCTGTGTTGTTTTTATTACTCCTTTATTCAGAGATCCACGGATAAAATAAATTTTATCGAAAAATTACATGCAGGTGCTGACTTTTTACTATCAAAATACCCAAATGCAGGAATTTTCCTGATGGGTGACGCAAACGATATAAAACTCGATTCTACATGTAATATTTTTAATTTAAAACAGGTCCTTAAGGTCCCAACTTTAAAAGGCAATACTACTCTTCATTTAATTTGCACTAATCTTTCGAAGTTTTATAAGCCCGTCTCCACTCTGCACCCTCTAGGGGGTACATACCACTTTTGCCTTCTATTATCTCCGCTGGCTAAAGTTAAACAGTCATTTTCTGTAAATGAAACAACTTAAATACCACTTATTTAGTAAACTCTTTTAAAATTTTGTTCATGAATTAGTACTGAAAATTGGCCCACTGTATATCAAACAAATGACATTGACTGCATAGCTTTGTCCCACCAAAATTTATTGAGGAGTAATTATAAATGCCATTTTTCTGAGAAAAAAAAATAAAACGTGTTCTACAGATAAGCCTTATGTTACTGAGTTTTTTTTAAAAACTTATAAAAAAAACAATTGTTTCAAGGCAGGTCGTATTACTGAGGCTGATAGTCTAAGGAGTTCCTAAAGGAAAAATTAAGAAAAGCAGTTTCAGATTAGTATAATAGTAAAGTCAAAGATCTATATTCTAACAAGCCCAAGCAATAGTACAGAAAAATTAAATAAATATGCGGAAAATGTCCTTCTGAAGTTAATTTTTATCTCCCTGACCCCTTTAATAAGACTTCCAAGGATTTGAACTTGTACCTTGCCTCCACAATTCAAAGTCTCCCTCGTTTCACTTGCTCTAGTCCAACTATTCCTCCCAATGCTTCCTTCCGCTTCATTTCTCCCTCTAATGTTATAAATAAAATCCAAAAGCTTAGAAAATCAAGTACTCTTCCCTTGGACAACCCAGTTGACTTAATTAAAGTCATTTCAGACAAAATTGTTGAAACTTTGTCAAATATTTTCAATCACATCACAAAATTTGGTAAATTCCCAAGTTGCTGGAAATTAAGTTTTATAACACATGTCCCAAAAAAAAGCACCAGTCTGACTTTTCCCAGCATTCGCCCCATTACAATCACTTCAATTTTTTCCAAAACTTATGAAGGTTACTTCTATGACTAGCTTAAAGTTAAAATTTGTCCACGTATTGACACCCGGCAGTTTGGTAACGTAAGCAAAATGTCCACCACCCATTTACCTTGTGCACTTAATACATACCATCGTAAGTAACCTTAATAAATAAAATGTTTGGCTGAACCTTGTCTTAGTTCATTTCCAAAAACCTTTTGACCTGGTTAACTACACCACCCTAATTCGTTCACTACTGGTCAACTTTAAACTTGATCCTCTATTAGTAAATATTGTTATATCGTTTCTTTCAAATAAATCGCAAGTTGTAAAATACAAAAATATTTTCTCTAACGCCCTCCCTATGTATTGTGAAATTCCACAAGGAACCTTATTGGAAAGGCATTCCACAAGAAATAAATTTTGTTTCTAGTCATGATTAACGATATTGGAAAGGATTTCCCCCAAATGTGGAAATACGTAGATGACTTGTCGATCCTTGAAGTATGTCACAGGAATACTAAAGGTGACCCCCTTGAAATCCTAAGCCACATTTCAGATGAACCTAAGAACCTAAATATGAAAATAAATTCCACTAAATCAAATATAATGACGACAAATTTCTTGAAATGTATTACCGCTTTACTTGACCCTATCACCCCAGGTATTTTTATGTTTTCCTTTAAATTACTTGCGGTCATAATTTCTTCTAATTTAAAGTGGGCTATACACATGAAAGATATTGTCCATAGAGCTAATGCGTCCATATCTCTCCTTAAACTCTTGAATAAATTTAACATCCCCTCATTCCATTCTTTATGGATTTATACTTCCTTTTTCTGCATGCATCTTGAATATACTTGTCCAGTTTTGCACCCTGAAATCTCGCGTGATAAATCAGAAAAAAATTAATCTATTCAAAAAAAAGCCATAAGACTAATTTTGATAGAAGCTTTGGTACCATATTCACTCTTTCTAAAAAAAGGCAAAGCTGAGAACTCTTAAAGACAGGAGAGGAACGCTGTGTCTCCGTTTTGCAAAAAATGCAATAATAAACCCTGGCACGGAAAACATTTTCCCCAGAAGCCACTCCCCATCCAGACACAACCTGTCACGTACGGTTTCTAAATCCGTCACGACCTTGTCCCCAATTCGGTGCTTAGCCTTCATGCATTTAAAAACTTTGTTCCCCTTAAGTACTGAGTAAATAAAACAAGTATTTTTTTTTGGTACTTGTGACACCAAAGTTTGTGTCTGTCTGGTTCTTTCGTTTCTTCCCTATGGTTCATATATTCTCCTTCAAACCTTTTTAACACTATTTTTATCTCGATTTTTTTTTGGTTATTTTTAGTTTTTACACTTTTAACTTTCTTAAATTTGACACTTTTTGTTGACTAATTAATGGCTTTGCCTTTATGATATTGTTGTTTTTGGTATTGTTTAGCCAGTTCTATAGTTGTTGTGCTATTTTTATGATTTTGTTATATGACTCCGAAATGCAAATTCGGCCCTTCTGGACTTGTGATAGTAATTTTTGAAATAAATATCTTATCTCATGCTAAGATAACTTCCATCACAACTGTCACATACTTTGTTGTATAGGTAAATATTTCGCTGTTTTTATTATTTACTTACGAATAAAGTGAACATATCACTCAATACTTTATTATGCTCTTTCCAAACATTATAATCACTTTGGCCGCCAATGAATTTGACCCCCTGCTCTATATCTACCGGTTCAGGGTGTACATTTGCGCATTGGGAGGGGGAGGGGGTTGAGTTTAAACCTACCTCTCACTTGCATTAGGAATAAACCTTACCTTCACCCCTAATTCGCAAATATATACAACCTGAATTAGTATATATAGGGATAACATTCATTTGCGGGAAAAGTGATTATTATATTTAAAAAGAGCACAAAAAAGGGCATCCAGTGGTATGTTCACTTTATTCATAAGCCAATAATATGAACAATGAAATATTTACCATTTTATCTTCTCAAAGTTGAAATTAAAATAAAAGGAGATATGGATTTGGCCTTACTGGCAACTGAATATGCATCAAAAGATCCAAGTACCGTGATAGTTCCTGTGATTCAGCAACGACAGAATCAAGCCAGTTTGTGCAGAGTATCTGGCGAAGTTTCAGCAGTCAAGGCAATGCATACTTCGCCAAAAGCCGAATCTATAAAAGATATACAAATTTTCAGATGGGAGTCCTAAAGTTCCATGAAAAACTAACTCATTCAAGAGGTGGAAGTCTTGTGATATGGGTCCCAGAAATGTATACGAGAAGGGGTCTGAAGTAATGTCCATGTCCGTCACCAGCGTCGCTTTTTGGAGTTTTTGGAGCTTTTTTGAGTTTCAGTTAATCAAACAGTTCGTGGTAAAGACCTGTAGGGAAGGAGCAGCCCAGCCCCATAGTAATCGAAACTCTAAAAAATGGGGGTATGATTATAATATACACATCAAAAGAATTGGCTTTTTATGCAGATTCCAAACATATAGAATTCATTAAGTTTAATGTGTTCATAAAAAGCTAAGCTTAGAAAATGTGCGAATTAAGAAAGGAAAAAAACCCCAAAAAAGGCAAAGAATCTAAATGAAAAGCACACCATCAGATTTAAAATATAATTGAACTCTTTTTTATTGGCTTTTAGCTTCCATCTGACGGAATTTTGAATTTTTATTTTTACCAGAAGAAAGATCACGAATGTGTTTATTTTTTCTTTTTTACCAGGGTGATCGTATGGAGCTAATGGTTCAAGAATAACAGAAGAGGGGTCGTTCGAACATAAAATTAAAAGTTCTACTGTTGTTTTAAAGTGACCAAAAATATTGGATGGCAACTAGCCCCCTTCCCACGCCCGTCTTTCCGTAAAGTCTTCTGATTAAAATTTTGAGATATCCTAATGTTCGACATAGCTGAAAAACTAAATAACTATGCTTTTGAAGAGGGTATAACCCCACAGTACCGGGGGGGAGGACTGTAAGATATAAAAATTTGCTGGTTGTTTGCGTATTATTGGTTTTTTGGAAGTATAGAGACATTTTTTGGGAAGAGGGACTTTTAAACGAACATAATTTTCCTTGGGAAGGGAAGTTTCTGGGGATGAACTGACAAGGAAAAATTTACATGGGAGAATTTGCCAGAACAACTATTCAAAATTTGTCCTACTTTATCTTTACTGCTACCATTTTACATTTAGACATGTTCAGTGGAAATTAACAGGACCCTCACAGTACCTGGGGGATATAAGTTATGAATTTTGTCTGTTGTTTACATACAATATTTTTTGTTTTGAAGTGAAGACATTTTTCGGGAAGGGGGAATTTTCCAAAGCGAGAATTTTCCATGGGCAGGAAAAGTTTCCAGAGATGAACTTTAAATCAAAAATTCTACAAAGAAGACTTTTCTAGACCTCTTATACGAAAATTCTCTTAGTTTTTCTTCGCCCACTCAATTTTTGCATGTAGATTTACTAGGGAAACTTTCCAGTGGAAATTTTCAGAAGTGTTAAAATTGCCTTGAGGATTTTTTCTTGGCAGGCTGGGGATTTCCCACGGGAGATAAACTCCGTGGATGAGTTCTCAGTTGGAGCAATTTTTTGAAATAGGAAAATTCTCCTTGGGGGAATTTTTCGCTGGATAAACCTTCCATTGGGAAGATCGAATTTCCAAGAAAATTCCCACAGAGGGGTTATCCCTGCATGATTTGAAAAAGGATTAGAAATTATATGAAATCCAAGTCTTTTTTCAAATGAAAGAGGGCTAAAGAGATTTTTCTTGGTGAAATTGTCCACAAGAAAATTTCTGGGTGGAACTTTAAGCAGGGCTCGATTTGTCTTCGGGGAAGATGATTTTACGCAGGAGGAGCTTTGAATGGAGTAATTTTCGTTGTGGCAATTTTCCCTGAAGGAAAAAACCAAATTAGCCGGTGTTATTTGAAAACGATCAGATATAATGCGTTTTTTTTAAAGACTCAAAGAAGTATTTGAGGGGCAACCCCCTCATATACGGAATAGATTCTTTTCGTTTTGAGTTTGAATGCTGATCCTTACTTTCAGTTGATAAAACTTTTATTCTATATTGGCTTTTTAATCACTAAAGGGTAGAAACAATTCTCAGGAAAAACTATGACATGTTGCTGATTTTGAATAGCCAAAAGTGGCCAGTAGTTTATGTTTCTTCTTTCTTAGCTTCAGTAAATTCAAATGTGGATTTCTAAGATATTCATTTATGTAATCGAATTGTTTTTTTTTCATTGCTTGATTTAATACTATTCTAAGCTGGAATTTCATGTAGGAAACTTTTTTAAACTAAAGGCTCTCTGTATATATATATATATATATATATATATATATATATATATATATATATATATATATATATATATATATATATATATATATATATATATATATATATATATATATATATATATATATATATATATATATATATATATATACTACGAAAACTTTACGAAAAAAAGAAATTTTTTTTTTTAAGAAAAGTAAAGGCCATATTAAACTTAAGATGAGTAGAAAAAGAAGCCTAAAATAACTCAAACTCAAAACAACCAAAAATTATTATTGAGGAATAAAAATTATTATTCATCAAAAACATGGATCTTCGACTAAAGTGTGCGATGTCCTTCAAATTTCTGAAAACTGCCTAAGAATTTTATGAAAAACACTTCTTAACAGACGTTTGGTAGACGCTTTGTAAACAATTCTTAACAGACGTATATAAATATATATATATATATATATATATATATATATATATATATATATAAACACACACACACACACACACACACACATATATATATATATATATATATATATATATATATATATATATATATATATATATATATATATATATATATATATATATATATATATATATATATATATATATATATATATATATATATATATATATATATATATATATATATATATATATATATATATATATATATATATATATATATAATATATATATATATATATATATATATATATATATATATAAATAGCCAAGATATATGGTAGTTTTATTTGGCGTTATCTGGGAAATTTCCATACTCTTGTGACTAAAAATGCGATATCTAGACATGCAGATATCACCTTTTAGATCTTTGTTTTACTTCCAATACAAGAGCAGATATCGCCAAATAAGGCCAACTTTTCATCACATTCATGGTTATGTAAAAGAAAAGATTTCGTAAAACTTAAGAGCAGAATCATGAGCCTTGGCAATTTCTTGTTGAAAGAGGCCTTAAGATAGCGAGAGAAAGGAAAGGGTAATTGGCTTGTTAGGACTATGTACCTGTAAAAGAAATTCTTTTGAAATTTGCAGAGATTTAACCCCAGCAAGGGAATCAGCTGGTAGGATAAGTAGATTTAAGTTTCTAGTTTGTAATTCTGATGCAGGTTTTTTGTCATAGCTATTCTGGGGGTTCGTTTTGCAGATGGTTTGCTGTTGTCAGATCACATTATTGGCTGTTTGGCAAATGTTTTGTTTCTTTTTATTTCTTCAGCAATGTCGGCTACCATACATTTTGAAGCTATTGGACCACTAGCTGTTTATGGGGTAGAGTACCCACTGTTTTGGGGTACCCCAGATGCATGTCCTGTGCATGTCCAGAATCAGGGTTGGCACTTTAAATGGATTTATTTTTCCAATTTTACGTGTTAAAATTTAACAAATAACAGAAGCGTTTTACTTAGTTTTGGCCTCGAAAACGTTTATGACTGAGGTATCTACTTTGCATGTTCAAATTTAATGTAAAAAAAAAATGTTTTTTCACTGATGTAAAAAAAAATGTTTTTTCACTGATGTAAAAAATCATTTTTTACATGTAAACGTTAAGTTACATTTTTTTTACATTGCCAAACCCTGTCCACACTAGAGGCAATCAATGCATGTCTGCAGTACTCAGGCAGTATTTATATATATGGGGATCTGTCTCCTGTCAGAACTCTGCGCTCTCAAATAAAAGCTCTCAAATGAAAGCCGTTTGAATCCACCGTTTTGCAATTTGTACCTTCAAAAGGTCTCGCGTTTCTATGGATGTATTGAGATTTGACCAATGGCTGCTTGACTAGGTGTTAATCGGGTATGTAATCCCTTCCCTTCCGAAATCCAATCCATGGTCCAAAAAGTTTTGGGACCCCTCTTCTTTACCCTGTTTATTCTTTTTATTTTCTACTAATAGCCTTGTCTTTCTTTTTTCAGGGAGAGAGCTAAAAAAAATGCTCAAATTAGCCCAAAACAGCTCAAAACAGACAGAAACAATGAGATGACAAAAGAGATGCACGGCTTATAGCAGTGAGATGGCGACAGCAGATATTTATGCAGATAACTGGGAAGCAGCTCCTGTTTTTGTGTCCCAGAAACAAAGAATCATCAGAATTAATCCCAAAGAAATAGTGACACCAAAATAAACACCCACCAGTGGAACATTCTCAAGCCATCCATCACCACAAAAATTTTCAGTGGACCAAACAAATGCTTCACCTGAATTAGAGAGCATACAGTTTATCCAATACTGGTTGGAAAAGATGAGACTGAGGACATTGTAGCAAACTATGACATGGGGACAGAAATGCGTGCGGAAAACAATAAGACCGCTCCAGAAAATATGTAGGCGGATAAGAGTGAGTTTAGTGACTGAGACGGTGAAATAGTTTTAGACTTGTCCACCCAATACAACCGTCAAGCAGCTCGTAACGAAGACACCAGACAAAGCCCACATCAAAGTTTACTTTGCTCAAACGAAGTGCTGGAGACCAGCTCAGCAAGTGAGTTTCAAATAGATGGAGAATCATAAGATTCTAATACTACAGGTGGTAGTGTTCGAAGAGCAGCAAGACAAAGTACTGATATACATGGCAAGCTTATATCATTATTACCTGTGAGTGAAGTCTCTATCGCAAGTGTTGGACGACAAGAAATACTATGTTGAAGAACCGGCTTTTGTGACAAAGAAAAAGACAAAAGTCTTAGGAAAAAGGAAAAAGTAGATTGAAAAGAAAAAGCGAAAACATCCATTCGTAGAGAATGAGTGCAACCCCAAAAAGTGTAAAAAAAGTGCAAAGAACTTGCAATTGATCAGAAGAGACAGATCTATGACAAGTTCCAAGAATTAAGCCAGGGAGAAAAAATTGCATACAGCAAGTCGTTTTTGTTAGTGACACGCAAAAAAAGGATCACCGTCAAAGACTCGAAACGTACAAAATGTAGAGACTATAATTTCGTTTATCGCCTACCTATTGCTGCTGGAGAACTCAAGTTGGTAGTGTGCCAAAAGACGTTTCTTTCAACTTTGGGTTATGAGAAAGTCATAGACTTGTGAGAAGGTCAAACTTTAGCGTACAAATCGAGGCGCTGAGGAGGGGACAGCCCCTTTCATATACGGAATAATTTCTGTTTGTTTTAAGTTTTAACGTCGTTCCTTACTTTCAGTTAAAAAAACTTGTTTTTTTTTAAAATTCAGTTTTTGAACGTTTTTGAATTAATATAGGTTTCGATTTTGGCTCACCGTATATTAAGGGGTTCACCCCCTTATCAATACCTTGCTCTTTAAGCTAAAGTTCGAAGTTCATTCCAATTCTTTAAAAATGACCCTTAATCACAAAGGCCGTTAATTAGAATAAATAGCTCTTTTGAAATTACTAAAAAGTCTTTGGCTTAAAGAGCGAGGCATTGACAAGGGGGTGAACCCAATCTTATACGTAATATTTTTCTTCGTTTTAATTTGTGATGTTGCTCATTACTTTCAGTTGAAACACTTTTTTATTTAATTTCTGGTCTTTTTTTTAAAGAATGCTAGGAAATCTGGCGTCCCCTTCACAGTAATTTCTCTTCCCCCATGAAAGTTCATTCATGGAAAGATGCTCCCACATAACCCGACCCATCCTTCTCACCCCAATACCAGAAAAAATCCTCCCTGAAAACGTCTTTATACTTCCCAATAACCAATACCATATGTTAACATTGGGTAAAGTTCTTAACTTTCAGCCCTCCCCCCGGGTACTTCGCGTATTAAGTCATCCTAAAAGACATAGTTATGATATTTTCGACCATGCTGAACAAAATGGATATCTCAAATTTTTGATCTGGTGACTTTGGGAAAAAATGTGCGTTGGAGGGGACCTAGTTGCCCTCCATTTTTTGTTCACCTAAAAAGGGCACTAGATCTTTTAGTTTCCGTTCCAATGAGCCCACCCACGACATTCTAGGATCACTGGGTCAATACGATCAACCCTAGCAAAAAAAACAAACAAAAAAAAATAAATAAACACGCATCCGTGATCTTTCTTCTGGCAAAAAATTCAAAATTCCCCATTTTTGAAGATAGGAGCTTGAAACCTCAACAGTAGGATTCTCTGATACACTGAATATGATGGTGTGATTTTCATTACGGTTCTATAATTTTTAGGGTGTCTTTCCCCCTTTTTTCGAAAATCAGCCAAATTTTCTCAGGCGCGTAACTTTTGATGGGTAGAACTAAACTTGATGAAACTTATATTTTTTTAAATCAGAACTAAAATCTGATGCTTTTGATGTATCTGTTGGTATTAAAAACTGGTTTTCTAGAGTTTCAGTTACCATTGAGCCGGGTCGCTCATTACTTACAGTTCGTTACCACGAAATGTTTGATTACACCATAAGCATTTTTCACCTGTATGCACTCGTTTATGTTTAATCAAATTTTGTGAGTGAGTAAACATTTTATTACATATATCATATTGAAAGGGTTTATCATCTGTATGAACTCATTTATGACTATTCAAATATCCTGACTCAGGAAAGTTTTTCTTACATATATCACACTGAAAGGGTTTTTCATCTGTATGCACTCGTTTATGTTTAATAAAATTTGGTGAGTGATTAAACGTTTTCTTAGAAAGGGTCTATATCACATAGGAAGGGTTTTCCCCCTGTATGCACTCGTTTATGACGAACCAAATGTCCCGAATCAGCAAAGGTTTTCCCACATATATCACACTTGTATGCTTTTTCACCTGTATCCACTCGTTTATGATTAGTCAAAGTTGGTGAGTGAGTAAAGGTTTTCTTACATGTATCACACTGGAAGGGTTTTTCACCTGTGTGCACTCGTTTATGACTAATCAAATGTCCTGACTCAGCAAAGTTTTTCTTGTATATATTACACTGGAAGGGTTTTTCACGTGTATAGACTCATTTATGACGAACCAAATGTCCCGAATTAGTAAAGCTTTTCCCATATATATCACACTGGTCCAGGATTTTTCACCTGTATGCATTTTTTTATGTCTAGTCAATAGTTCCGTATCAACACAATTTTTCTAACATATATCAAGCTGGTAAACTTTTTCACCTGTATCAATCGTTTATGATTAGTCAATATCCCTGATTGAGCAAATATTTTCTTACATATAACATATTGGAAGGGTTTTTCACCCGTATGCACTCGTTTATGTCTATTCAAATTTTCCAACCGAGCAAAATTCTTCTTACATTTATCATACTGGGTACGAGTTTCACCACTAATGCTACAGATAGTTGAAATTGTGACTTCTAAAACTAGGGAATACAATTGAATAAATGTTAATATAAAAGTTAAAAGTAGTACTTAAACGCATTATATTGAGAATAATCGGATGATTGGGATTTATATTTTAAAAATCGGTTTCATTTCATAGAAATAATAGAAAATACTATTTAAAATTTAACCCTGGAGAAATATATAACAGTTAAAAGAATTAAAAGTTTTTACGATCATAAGAAGTCTAACACAATATTATGAACTTTGATACTTTTGATAGTGAACTCCCACTTTCGTTTCTTGCTTCCCTCGTAGAAGAAAGGATTTTCTCCTTATCTTTTCCTTCCTATATCTCAGTAGGAATGCGATAGGGATCGCGACCGGGACAAGGAACGGGACAAGGAATCCTATGCCTGAGGCATGAATATACAGTGCAGTTTGACGAACACATTGCAAAAAGCAACCAATCCCTCTATATTATAGACCTAAAAAGTGATCAAACACGTTATATTTGGAACCATGGAGGAGATTGCGTAATGCAATCAGACTGGTTTAGACGATACATGCTTTACCAAGTTCGTTCATCTATCACCATAACATTTTTTTTTTCCTGGTTCAATATTCAAAATTAAACTTCCTTATATTACATGTTCAAAAGATGGTCATTTTCTAGAAATAATGGTTTTCAGCTGGAGGCATTATATTTGTGTTTTTTTTTGCTATAAATATAGAGTAAATTGGTCTTTCTGTATCAGTTGAATAATAGAATATGTATTAAGCCTTTTACAATAAAATTTATTCGTTATTCTGATCGATAACAGCAAAAGAATCATGATAGTAGAAATGCCCCTATTGATACAAGGGGGATTCCATATATGGGCATGGAATCCCCAGGGAGAATGATTGCGAGAAATGTCTCCAGGCAAAGTTCATTAATGTCTTTGATGTATTTCCAAGGAGAATTGTCTCCGGCGCGAAGTTTATTAATGTCTTTGGAGTTCTTCCAGAAGAATTGTTTCCGGGCGAATGTTTTGATCTTAGAGATGAAGAGATTAACGCGGGAAAGGGTTTCCCAGTAATTTCAAATGCGACAGCGCAGGGATGCAAAAAACAAAAGGAACACGCTGAAATTACGTTTAGGGATTATTTGGGCGAAACCGTTTTAGACATTTTAGGGAATTATTTCGGTGAAACAGTTAGAAACATTTTAAAAGATGATTTTAGAAGATGTTTTAGAAGAGGGTTTGAGGGTGAAACTCTGTGGTCGTTATAATACACAAGTTCCATTTGAACAGTGTCGTGAGCTCCTCTACCACAGCCCCAAAGGACTACGATCCCCTACCCCAACCCCAAAGGGCCCCGATCCCCCTACCCAAACCCCGAAGGAACCCCCCGGCCCCCAAAGGTCCCCCAGGCTCCCAAAGGACTCCGATCCCCCTATCCCAACCCCGAAGGAAGCCCCGGCCCCTAAAGGCCCCCCACCTTTCCATAGGCCCCCCTAATGCCCCACAATTTTTTTGCCCCCCATTTTTTATATTTTTTGATTTGCGCATTTGAGACACGAAAGGACCCCATCCCCCAACCTTTGGCTCCCCCATCGAATATATTTTTCAGAACAGGTTCTTTATGCAATGTCCCTTCTAAACCAATTCTACATTTTGAAGTACTCATCCTTTCACCACAACTTTACTTTATGACTTTTTGAATACCACAACATCAAGCAATACTTTTCAAATGCATTTCAGAACAAGTTCATTATGTAATGGCCCTTCTAAGCACATTTTACAAGTTGAAGTACTCATCCGTTTCACCACAACTTTACTTTACGACTTTTTGAATACCACAACATCAAGCAATACTTTTCAAAGATTTCATTATATTTTTTCTGAACAAGTTCTTTATGTAATGTCCCTTCTAAACTAATTTTACAATGTGAAGTACTCATCCTTTTCACCACAACTTTACTTTATGACTTTTTGAATATCACAATATCAAGCAATACATTTCAAAAGCTTTATTATATTTTTCAGAACAAGTTCTTTATGTAATGCCCCTTCTAAACCAATTTTACAACTTTAAGTACTCATCCTTTTCAGCCACAACTTTACTTTACGAATTTTTGCATACTCAAAACATCAAGCAATACTTTTCAAAGGCTTTATTATATTTTTCAGAACAAGTTCTTTATGTAATCCCCCTTCTAAACCAATTTTACAAGTTGAGGTCCTCATCCCTTTCACCTCAACTTTACTTTACGACTTTTTGAATACCACAACATCAAGCAATACTTTTCAAATGCATTTCAGAAAAAGTTCATTATGTAATGGCCCTTCTAAGCACATTTTACAAGTTGAAGTACTCATCCTTCTCACCACAACTTTACTTTACGACTTTTTGAATACCACAACATCAAGCAATACTTTTCAAAGATTTTATTATATTTTTTCAGAACAAGTTCTTTATGTAATGTCCCTTCTAAACCAATTTTACAATTTGAAGTACTCGTCCTTTCACCACAACTTTACTTTACGACTTTTTGAATACCACAACATCAAGCAATACTTTTCAAATGCATTTCAGAACAAGTTCATTATGTAATGGCCCTTCAAAGCACATTTTACAAGTTGAAGTACTCATCCTTTTCTCCACAACATTACTTTACGACTTTTTGAATACCACAACATCAAGCAATACTTTTCAAAGATTTTATTATATTTTTTCAGAACAAGTTCCTTATGTAATGTCCCTTCTTAACCAATTTTACAATTTGAAGTACTCATCCTTTTCACCACAACTTTACTTTACGACTCTTTGAATACCACAATATCAAGCAATACATTTCAAAGGCTTTATTGTATTTTTCAGAACAAGTTCTTTATGTAATGCCCCGTCTAAACCAATTTTACAACTTGAAGCACTGATCCTTTTCAGCCACAACTTTACTTTACGACTTTTTGAATACCCAAAACATCAAGCAATACTTTTCAAAGGCTTTATTATATTTTTCAGAACAAGTTCTTTATGTAATCCCCCTTCTAAGTCAATTTTACAATTTGAAGTACTCATCCTTTTCACCACAACTTTACTTTACGACTTTTTGAATGCCCAACACCAAGCAATACTTTTCAAAAGGCATTTCAGAACCAGTTATTTTCTTAATGTCATTCCTAAGCCATTTTACAAGTTGAAGTACCCATCCATTTCACCCACAACTTTACTTTACAGCTTTTTGAATGCTCCAACACCAAGCAATACTTTTCAAAGGCATTTCAGAACAAGTTCTTTACAAATGTTCCATTTGAAAAGTGTCGTGAGGTCCCTTACCCCAACCCCGAAGGAACCCCCCGGCTCCCAAAGGTCCCCCGGGCCCCCCGCACCCCAAAGCCCCACCGAGGCCTTCCATTCCCCCTTGCTTATTGAATTTTTTTAAGTTATTTCGGACTGAATTTCTTAGACTTAGAAATTATCCAACATTTTTCAGGTTTTTTCCTTAACCCATTGACATAGAGTTTTAGCCTAGAGTATTAGCTGAGTTTTAGTTAGAGTTGAAGTTTAGTTTAGTTATATTTAAGAGTTTAGAGTTTTTTTAGACTTAGAAACAATTTTTGTTAGAGTTCTAGTTTAGTTTAGTTATAGTTAAGAGTTTTAGCTTAGAGTCTTAGCTAAGAGTTCTACTCTTAGGAAGAGTGTTTGGAACTCAAGGAAGAGTTCTACTCTGCTCTGTCCAGATGTCTGTCAACAATTTCCCCCCACGATGTCACTGTTCTTCTCGGTGACTTCAATGCTACAGTGCGAGATGATATGGGTGTTTGGCGTGGCACAATTGGACCTGTATCCCCCGACCCACTGAACGATAACGGCCTTCGCCTACTCGAACTGTGCCGATCTCATGATTTTGTGATCGCAAACACCTACTTTCAACGTAAGACTATCCACCAGTACACGTGGTATAGTAACGACGGTCGCACAAAGAAGCTGATTGACTACGTCATTATTTCTAAACGCTGGAGATGATCGCTGAAGAACTGCAGAACTTACAGATCAGCAGAGCTCGGAAATGCAGATCACAGGCTTGTGTGTACTGATGTCCAGCTTCGCCTCCATGCACAGCGATCGGAAAGAAAACCAGTAGCAGCGGATATTGGGAAACTAAAGGAGCCATATACTCGCCAGAAGTATAGTGTTGAGATATCAAATCGCTTTGAGCTCCTGGGCACACTCAACAACAGCGAAGACGCCTGGAAGTATTTTAAATCACAGACCAGTGAAGCAGCACAGCTGGTACTTGGCAAGCGGAGTTTCCCGAAGAAATCGTGACTAACTGACGAAACACTGCAGGTCATAGAGCAAAGGCAGAAGGCAAGACTTCTTGGGGACATGGCCACCTATCGAAGGCTCAATGGAGTGCGGAACAGACTTATTCACCGAGACTGAACTCAGTTTGTTGCAAGGAAAGCCGATGAAATCGAACTAGCAGCAAAAAAGAAAGACGTGGGTAGACTGTTCAAGCACCTCCGCAATCTCACAGAAAATAAAATCAGCATTGGGACCCGTCCTATCCAGGGATGGGACACTTCTCTCTGATGAGGGTTCTTGTCTCGAGCGGTGGAAGGACCAATTCTGCTCACTCCTGAACAACACTAGCCCGTCTATGCCTCCTACTGATAGTCCTAGCCAACCTGGCAGTCCAAGATCCGAAACAGATGCTCCTCCAGACGAGCCTTTCAGCCCATCAGAAATTAGAAATGCAGTAAAAAGGCTCAAGAACAATAAAGCTGCCGGTATCTGTGGCCTGAGTGCGGAGCTGCTAATATATGCAGGTCCTGTTATGCTCCTGTTTCTCCACACCCTGTTCTCTACAATCTGGCAAACCGAGATAATTCCCGAAGATTGGCGGAAGGGTGTCATTATCCCTTTATGTAAGAGGAAAGGTTCTAGAAGCGACTGCTTGAACTACCGTGGAATAACCCTACTGTCTGTCCCGGGAAAAATTTTCTCAATGGTCCTGCTAGATCGATGTCGAAATATCATTCGTAAAATCCGGCGACCGGAGCAAGCTGGTTTCATGTCGGACCGTTCAACCATCGAGCAGATTTTAACGATCCGACAAATCATAGAAAAAGCCACGGAGTTCCGACAAAAAGCTTTTTTACCTTCGTCGACGTCCGTGCTGCGTTCGACTCAGTGGACCGAGAAGCTCTTTGGCGGATTCTAGAATCGACAGGCCTCCCTGAGAAATACTGCAGACTCTTCAAAGCTCTACACCATGGGACGGAGAGCTGTGTTCAAGTGAACGGCCGCCGCAGCCTGTTCTTCCAAATCACGACAGGAGTTCACCAAGGATGTGCAGTTGCCCCAGAGCTCTTCAATGTCATCATAGACTACGTTATGACAAGGACTACTTCACGTCTCAGCTTTGGACTCAAGTTTGGAGATCGTGTCATTACAGATGCTGATTTTGCCGATGACTTGGCCAGTCTGGCGGACTCCATGGAGCAGTTGCTGGAAGCGCTTCGAATCCTACGAGAAGAGGCTGCAAAAGTAGGACTGCAGATAAACTGGACTAAAACGAAAATTATGGCCATTGACCCATCCTCTCCTGCTGCCAATCCTTCAGTTAGCCTGGATAGCACCACTAGAATCGAAGTTGTCAATAGGTTCACCTACCTGGGCTCCATAATTTCTTCAGATGGCTCGCTTCTTTCTGAACTACAAGCGAGAATATCCCAAGCGTCTTCTGCCATGGGCAGACTGAACCGTCACCTCTGGCAAAAACCGAACATCAGTCACACAACGAAGCTGCGGATTTTCAACGCCCTCGTCGGCTCTGTGATGCTCTATGGAGCTGAGACGTGGCAAGATTCAGCCATAACCCTCAAGGCAATTGATGTCTTTCAGCCGAAGAGCCTGAGGAGGATCGAAGGTCTACGATGGTTCGACTTTGTCAGCAATGAGAAGCTGCTGCAGCTCACCAAGCAGTTCCGGTTTTCGACCCAAGCAGCTGAGCGAGCACTCGATGGTTCGGACACCTACTTTGAATGCCTCCACACATACCTGCGAAAACGATCCATGACTTCAACCCTATCAAAGCCGGTTAGAGGCTACCTCGTGGCCGACCGAAGAAACCATGGTCTGACAGCCTGTCCGAGTTCCTGGCGATGGCAAATATCAGGTTGAGCGATGTGCAAACGCATGCCATGGACCGAAGTGGATGGAGGAGGCAGACGTCACTCTCTACGCCAAGCAGCGCCCGGCAGGAGACATAAGTCAAGTAAGTCAAAGACTCTAAGCTAAAAACTCTAAACTCTTAACTGAAAATAAGCTAAACTATAACTCTAACAAAAACTCGAATCTAAGACTCTAATCTAAAACTACAAACTAATAACTACAACTAAACTAAATTATAACTCAAAAAGAAACTCTAAAATATGACTATAAGGTAAAACACCAAACTCTTAACTAAAATTAAACTAAACTAGAACTCTAACAAAAACTCTAAGCTAAGACTCTAAGATAAAACACTCTAAACTCTTAACTAAAACTAAACTAAACTGAAACTCTAAGCTAAGTCTCGTATTTAAAACTCCAAACTCTCAACTAAAACTAAACTAAAATATAACTATAACAAAAACTCTAAGCTATGACTCTAATCCAAAAACTATAAACTCTTAACTATTACTAAACTAAACTTCAACTTTATCAAAAACTCTAAGCTAAGACTCTAAGCTAGAACTCTAAAATATTGACTATAACTAAAGTAAACTAGAACTTCAACAAAAAGTCTAAGCTAAGACTCTAAGCTAAAAACTCTAAACTCTTAACTAAAACTAAAATAAACTAGAACTCTAACAAAAAATCTAAGCTAAGACTCTAAGCTAGAACTCTAAACTCTTAACTCAAATTAAACTAAACTAGAACTCTAACAAAAACTCTAAGCTAAGACTCTAAGGTAAAACTCTAAACTCTTAACTAAAACTAAACTAAACTAGAGCTCTAACAAAAACTCTAAGCTAAGACTCAGCTAAAACTCGAAACTCTTAACTAAAACTTAACCAAACTATAACTTTAAGTAAAACTCTAAGCTATGACTCTAAGCAAAAACTCTAGATTCTTAACTGTAACTAAACTAAACTTTAACTCTAACTAAAACTCTAAGCTAAGACTCTATGGTAAAACTCTAAGCTATTAACTAAAACTAAACAAAACTAGAACTCTAATTGAAACTCTAAGTCTTAGATAAAAATCTAAACTAAAACTAAACTAAACTAGAACTTCAACAAAAACTCTAAACTAAGACTCTAAGCTAGAAACACTAAACTCTCAACTAAAACTAAACTAAACTAGAACTCTAGCAAAAACTCTAAGCTGAGACTCTAAGCTAAAACTCTAAACTCTTAAGATAAACTAAACTAAACTAAAACTCTAATCTAAGTCTATAAGGTAAAAAACAAAACTCTTAACTAAAACTAAACTTAACTAGTACTATAAAAAAAACTATAAGCTAATACTCTAAGCAAAAACTCTAAACTTTTAACTAAAAATAAACTAAACTAGAACTCTAATTAAAACTCTAAGTCTAAGCTAAAACTCTAAACTAAACTAGAACTTCAACAAACTAAAACTCTATGCTAAGACTCTAAGCTAAAAACTCTAAACTCTTAACTAAAACTAAACTAAACTAAAACTCTAAGCTAAGTCTCTAAGGTAAAACTCCAAACTCTTAACTATAACCAAACTAAACTAGAACTCTAACAAAAACTCTAAGCTATGACTGTAAGTTAAAACTCTAAACTCTAAGTTAAACTCCAAACTCTAAAACTCTAAACTCTTAAGTAAAACTAAACTAAACTAAAACTCTAAGCTAAGTCTCTAAGGTAAAACTCCAAACTCTTAACTATAACTAAACTAGAACTCTAACAAAAACTCTAAGCTAAGACTCTAAGCTAAAACTCTAAACTCTTAACTAAAACTAAACTAAACTAGAACTCTAACAGAAACTCTAAGCTAAGACTCTAATCTAAAAACTCGAGACTCTTAACTATAACTAAACTAAACTAGAACTCTAACACAAACTATAAGCTAAAACTCTAAACTCTTAACTAAAACAAAACTGAACTAGAACTCTAACTAAAACTCTAAGCTATGACTCTAAGGTAAAACTCTAAACTCTTAACTATAACTTTACTAAACTATAACTTTAACTGAAACTCTAAGCTATGACTCTAAGCTAAAACTCTAAGCTCTTATCTAAAACTAAACTAAACTAGAACTCTAACTAAAACTCTAAGCTAAGACTCTAATGTAAAACTCTAAACTCTTCACTAAAACTAAACTAAACTACAACTCTAGCAAAAACTCTAAGCTAAGACTCTAAGCTAAAATTCGAAACTCTTAACTAAAACTTAACTAAACTACAACTTTAAGTAAAACTCTAAGCTATGACTCTAAGCTAAAACTTTAAATTCTTAACTGTAACTAAACTAAACTTCAACTCTAACTAAAACTCTAAGCTAAGACTCTATGGTAAAACTCTAAACTCTTAACTAAAACTAAACTAAACTAGAACTCTAACTAAAAATATAATCTAATACTCTATGATAAAAACTCTAAACTCTTAATTAAAACTAAACTAAACTAGAACTCTAACAAAAACTCTAAGCTAAGACTTTAAGCTAAAAAACTCTAAACTCTTAACTAAAACTAAACTAAACTAAAACTCTAAGCTAAGTCTCTAAGGTTAAACTCCAAACTCTTAACTATATCTAAACTAAACTAAAACTTTAACAAAAACTCTAAGCTAAGACTCTAAGCTAAAAACTCGAGACTCTTAACTATTACTAAACTATACTTCAACTTTAACAAAAACTCTAAGCTAAGACTCTAAGCTAAAACTCTAAACTCTTAACTAAAACTAAACTAAACCAGAATTTCAACAAAAACTTTAAGCTAAGACACTAAGCTAAAAACTCTAAACTCTTAACTAAAACTATAATAAACTAGAACTCTAACAAAAACTCTAAGGTATGACTCTAAGCTAAAACTGTAAAATCTTAAATAAAACTAAACTAAATTAGAACTCTAAATAAAACTCTTATTTATGACTCTAAAGTAAAACACCAAACTTTTAACTAAAACTAAACCAGAATAGAACTATAACAAAAACTCTAAGCTAAGACTCTAAGCTAAAAAACTCTAAACTCTTAACTAAAACTAAACTAAACTAAAACTCTAAGCTAAGTCTCGTATGTAAAACTCCAAACTCTCAAATAAAACTAAACTAAAATAGAACTATAACAAAAACTCTAAGCTAAGAATCTAATACAAAAGCTATAAACTCTTAACTATTACTATAATAAAATTCAACATTAGCTAAAACTCTAAGATAAGACTCTTAGCTAGAACTCTTGAATATAACTAAAGTAAACTAGAACTTCAACAAAAACTCTAAGCTAAGACTCTAAGCTAAAAACACTAAACTCTTAACTAAAACTAAAATAAACTAGAACTCTAACAAAAAATCTAAGCTAAGACTCTAAGGTATAACTCTAAACTCTTAACTAAAATTAAACTAAACTAGAACTCTAAAAAAAACTCTAAGCTAAGACTCTAAGGTAAAACTCTAAACTCTTAACTAAAACTAAACTAAACTAGAACTCTAACAAAAACTCTAAGCTAAGACTCAGATAAAACTCGAAACTCTTAACTAAAACTTAACCAAACTATAACTTAAAGTAAAACTCTAAGCTATGACTCTAAGCTAAAAATCTAAATTCTTAACTGTAACTAAACTAAACTTTAACTCTAACTAAAACTCTAAGCTAAGACTCTATGGTAAGACTCTAAACTCTTAACTAAAACTAAACAAAACTAGAGCTCTAATTAAAACTCTAAGTCTAAGCTAAAACTCGAAACTAAAACTAAACTAAACTAGAACTTCAACAAAAACTCTAAACTAAGACTCTAAGCTAAAAAAACTAAACTCTTAACTAAAACTAAACTAAACTATAACTCTAACAAAAACTCTAAGCTGTGACTCTAAGCTAAAACTATAAACTCTTAAGTAAAACTAAACTAAACTAAATCTCTAAGCTAATTTTCTAAGTTAAAACTAAAAACTAATAAATAAATCTAAAATTATCAAAGACTATATCAAAAACTATAAGCTAAGACTCTAAGATATAAATCTAAACTTTTAAATAAAACTAAACTAAACTAGAACTCAAATTAAAACTCTACGTCTAAGCTAAAACTCTAAACTAAACTAGAACTTCAACAAACTAAAACTCTAAACTAAGACTCTATTCTAAAAACTGTAAACTCTTAACTAAAACTAAACTAAACTAAAACTCTAAGCTAAGTCTCTAAGGTAAAACACTAAACTCTTAACTATAACTAAACTAAACTAGAACTCTAACAAAAACTCTAAGCTAAGACTGTAAGTTAAAACTCTAAACTCTAAGTTAAACTCCAAACTCTAAAACTCTAAACTCTTAAGTAAAACTAAACTAAACTAAAACTCTAATCTAAGTCTCTAAGGTAAAACTCCAAACTCTTAACTATAACTAAACTAGAACTCTAACAAAAACTCTAAGCTAAGACTCTAAGCTAAAACTCTAAACTCTTAACTAAAACTAAACTAAACTAGAACTCTAACAGAAACTCTAAGATAAGACTATAAGATAAAAACTCGAGACTATTAAATATAACTAAAATAAACTAGAACTCTAACACAAACTATAAGCTAAGACTCTAAGCTAAAACTCTAAACTCTTAACTAAAAAAAAACTGAACTAGAACTCTAACTAAAACTCTAAGCTATGACTCTAAGGTAAAACTCTAAACTCTTAACTATAACTTTACTAAACTATAACTTTAACTGAAACTCTAAGCTATGACTCTAAGCTAAAACTCTAAGTTCTTAACTAAAACTAAACTAAACTAGAACTCTAACAAAAACTCTAAGTTAGGACTCTAATGTAAAACTCTAAACTCTACACTGAAACTAAACTAAACTAGAACTCTAGCGAAGACTCTAAGGTAAGACTCAGCTAAAAGTCGAAAGTCTTAACTAAAACTTAACTAAACTAGAACTTTAAGTAAAACTCTAAGCTATGACTCTAAGCTAAAACTTTAAATTCTTAACTGTAACTAAACTAAACTTCAACTCTAACTAAAACTCTAAGCTAAGAATCTAATATATAACTCTAAACTCTTCACTAAAACTAAACTAAACTAAAACTATAACTAAAACTCTAAGCAAAGAATCTAGGCTAAAAAATGTAACCTATTAATCAAAAATAAACTAAAATATAACTCTAACAAACACTCTAAGCTAAGACTTTAAGCTAAAAAACTCTAAAATCTTAACTAAAAATAAAATAAACTAAAACTCTAAGCTAATTATCTAAGGTTAAACTCCAAACTATTAACTATATCTAAACTAAACTAGAACTCTAACAAAAACTCTAAGCTAAGACTCTAAGCTAAAAACTCTATACTCTTAACTATTACTAAACTATACTTCAACTCTAACAAAAACTCTAAGCTAAGAATCTAAGATAAGACAATAAACTCTTAATTAAAAATAAACTAAACAATAACTAAAAAAAACAATTTAAGCAAAGACTCTAAGCTAAAAACTCTAAACTGTTAACAGAAAATAAAATAAACTAGAACTCTAATTAAAACTCTAAGCTAAGACTCTAAGCTAAAATTCTAAACTCTTAACTAAAACTAAACTAAACTAGAACTATAACTAAAACTCTAAGCTATGACTCAAAGGTAAAACACCAAACTCTTAACTAAAACTAAACTAAACTAGAACTCTAACAAAAACTCTAAGCTAACACTCTATGCTAAAAAACTAAACTCTTAACTAAAACTAAACTAAACTAGAACTCTAACTAAGACTCTAAGGTAAAACTCCAAACTCTTAACTATTACTAAACTAAACTTCAACTTCAACAAAAACTCTAAGCTAAGACTCTAAGCTAAGAACACTAAACTCTTAACTAAAACTAAGATAAACTAGAACTCTTACAAAAACTCTAAGCTAAGACTCTAAGCTAAAATTCTAAACTCTTAACTAAAACTAAACTAAACTAGAACTATAACTAAAACTCTAAGCTAAGACTCTAATGAAAAACACCAAACTCTTAACTAAAACTAAACTAAACTAGAACTCTAACTAAAACTTACAGGTAAAACATCAAACTCTTAACTAAAATTAAACTAAACTATAAATCTAACAAAAACTCTAAGCTAAGACTCTAAGCTAAAACTCTAAACTCTTAACTAAAACTAAGCCAAACTATAACTTTAAGTAAAAATCTAAGCTATGACTCTAAGCTACAACTCTAAATTCTTAACTGTAACTAAACTAAACTTCAACTCTAACTAAAACTCTAAGCTAAGACTCTAAGCTAAAACTATAAACTATTAAATAAAAATAAAATAAAATAAAAATATAAAAAAAAATATAATCTAATAATATAATATAAAAATATAAAATATTAAATAAAAATAAAATAAAATATAAATATAACTAAAAATATAAGCTAAGACTCTAAGTAAATACAAAAAAAAATTAACTAAAACTAAAATAAACTAGAACTCTAACTGAAACTCAAAGGAAAAACATCAAACTAATAACTAAAATTAAACTAAACTAGAACTCTAACAAAAAAACTCTAAGCTAAAACTCGAAACTCTTAACTAAAGCTAAACCAAACTAAAACTTTAATTAAAACTCTAAGCTATGACTATAAGCTAAAACTCTAAATTCTTAACTATAACTAAACTAAACTTAAACTCTAACTAAAACTCGAAGCTAAGACTCTAAGTTAAAACTCTAAACTCATAACTAAAACTAAACTAAACTAGAACTCTAACAAAAACTCTGAGCTAAGACTCTAAGCTAAAACTCGAAACTCTTAACTAAAACTTAACCAAACTACAACTTTACGTAAAATTCTAAGCTATGACTCTAAGATGAAACTCTAAATTCTTAACTGTAACTAAACTAAACTAAACTAGAACTCTAAATAAAACTCTAATCTAATACTATAATATAAAACTCTAAACTATTAGCTAAAACTAAACTAAACTAGAGCTTCAACAAAAAAACTCTAGGCTAAGACCCAAAGCTAAAAACTCTAAAATCTTAACTAAAACTAAACTAAACTAAAACTCTAAGCTAAGTCTATAAGGTTAAATACCAAACTCTTAACTATATCTAAACTAAACTAGAACTCTAACAGAAACTCTAAGCTAAGACTCTAAGCTAAAAACTCGAGACTCTTAACTATTACTAAACTAGACTTCAACTTTAACAAAAACTCTAAGCTAAGACTCTAAGGTAAAACTCTAAACTCTTAACTAAAACTAAACTAAACCAGAACTTCAACAAAAACTTTAAGCTAAGACTCTAAGCTAAAATTCTAAACTCTTAACTAAAACTAAACTAAACTAGAACTCTAACAAAAACTCTAAGCTAAAACTCAAAGGTAAAACACCAAACTCTTAACTAAAACTAAACTAAACTAGAACTCTAACAAAAACTCTAAGCTAACACTCTATGCTAAAAAACTAAACTCTTAACTAAAACTAAACTAAACTAAAACTCTAAGCTAAGTCTCTAAGGTAAAACTCCAAACTCTTAACTATTACTAAACTAAACTTCAACTTCAACAAAAACTCTAAGCTAAGACTCTAAGCTAAGAACACTAAACTCTTAACTAAAACTAAGATAAACTAGAACTCTTACAAAAACTCTAAGCTAATACTATAAGCTAAAATTCTAAACTCTTAACTAAAACTAAACTAAACTAGAACTCTAACTAAAACTCTAAGATAAGACTCTAAGGTAAAACACCAAACTCTTAACTAAAACTAAACTAAACTAGAACTCTAACTAAAACTTACAGGTAAAACATCAAACTCTTAACTAAAATTAAACTAAACTAGAACTCTAACAAAAAAACTCTAAGCTAAGACTCTAAGCTAAAACTCGAAACTCTTAACTAAAACTAAACCAAACTAAAACTATAAGTAAAACTCTAAGCTATGACTCTAAGCTACAACTCTAAATTCTTAACTGTAACTAAACTAAACTTCAACTCTAACTAAAACTCTAAGCTAAGACTCTAAGGTAAAACTCTAAACTCTTAAATAAAAATAAACTAAACTAGAACTCTAACAAAAAATCTAAGCTAAGACTCTAAGCTAAAATTCTAAACTCTTAACTAAAACTAAACTAAACTAGAACTCTAACTAAAACTCTAAGATAAGACTCTGAGGTAAAACACCAAACTCTTAACTAAAACTCAACTAAACTAGAACTCTAACTGAAACTCAAAGGAAAAACATCAAACTCATAACTAAAATTAAACTAAACTAGAACTCTAACAAAAAAACTCTAAGCTAAAACTCGAAACTCTTAACTAAAACTAAACCAAACTACAACTTTAATTAAAAATATAAGATATTACTATAATATAAAACTATAAATTCTTAAATTTAACTATAATAAACTTAAAATATAACAAAAACTCTAAGCTAAAACTCAATGGTAAAACTCTAAACTCTTAACTAAAACTAAACTAAACTAGAACTCTAACAAAAACTCTAAGATAAGACTCTAAGCTAAAACTCTTAACTAAAACTAAACAAAACTACAACTTTAAGTAAAATTGTAAACTATGACTCTAAGCTAAAACTATAAATTCTTAACTTTAAATAAACTAAAATATAACTCTAAATAAAACTCTAAGCTAAGAATCTAAGCTAAAAACTCTAAACTCTTAACTAAAAATAAACTAAACTAGAACTCTAACAAAAACTCTAAGCTAAGACTCTAAGCTTAAAAACTCTAAGCTCTTAACTAAAACTAAACCAAACTAAAACTCTAAGCTAAGTCTCTAAGGTAAAACTTCAAACTCTTACCTATAACTAAACTAAACTATAACTATAACAAAAACTCTAATCTAATAATCTAAGCTAAAACTCTAAACTCTCAACTATAACTAAACTAAACTTCAAATCTAACAAAAACTCTAAGCTAAGACTCTAACCTAAAAACTATAAACTATAACTAAACTATAAACTAAAACCTAAAGACAGTATACCTACAACAAGTACTCTAAGATATTACTATTAAGATAAACTCTAAATTATCAAATATAACTAAACTAAGCTTCAACTATAACTAAAAATCTAAGCAAAGCTTATAAGCTATAACAAAAAAATTGAATAATAATCTAAGAAACTACGACTCTAACTAAAAATATTAGATATGACTCTAAGATAGAACTTGAAACTCTTAACTAAAACTAAACTAAACTAGAATTTCAACAAAAAACTCTAAGCTAAGACTCTAAGCTAAAAACTAAACTCTTAACTATTACTAAACTAAACTAGAGCTCTAACAAAAACTCTAAGCTAGGACTCTAAGCTAAAACTCTAAACTTTTAACTAAAACTAAAGTAAACTTCAACTCTAAAAAAAACTCTAAGCTAAGACTCTAAGGTAAAACTCGAAACTTTTAACTAAAACTAAAATAAAATAGAACTCTAACAAAAAACTATAAGCTAAGACTCTAATCTAAAACTATAAACTCTTAACTAAAACTAAACTAAACTAGAACTCTAACTAAAACTCTAAGATAAGACTCTGAGGTAAAACACCAAACTCTTAACTAAAACTAAACTAAACTAGAACTCCAACTGAAACTCAAAGGAAAAACATCAAACTCATAACTAAAATTAAACTAAAATAGAACTCTAACAAAAAAACTCTAAGCTAAAACTCTAAACTCTTTACTAAAGCTTAGCCAAACTAAAACTTTAACTGAAAACATAAGCTTTAACTATAAGATAAAACACTAAATTGTTAACAATAACTCAACTAAGCTTCGAAACTAACAAAAACTGTTAGCTAAGAGTCTAAGCTAAAAATTCTAAGGTAAAACTCGAGACTATTAGCTATAACTTAAAAAAACTAAAACTCTAACAAAAACTCTAAGCTAAGAATATAAGCTAAAAATCGAAACTCTTATCTAAAACTTAACCAAACTATAACTTTAATTAAAACTCTTAGCAATTACAATAATCTGACAATCAAGACCATTAAAACTAACTATAATAAAATATAGATATAAATAAAACGAATAGCGACGACTCTAAGTTAAAAACAAAACACTCAAAACTAAAACTAAACTAAACTTCTATAATAAAATCCAAGATAAGTATCTAGTGTAAAAAACTCTAAACTTTTAACTAAAACTAAACCAAACTAAAACTCTAAGCTAAGTCTCTAAGTTAAAACTCCAAACTCTTACCTATAACTAAACTAAACTATAACTATAACAAAAACTCTAAGCTAAGAATCTAAGCTAAAACTCTAAACTCTTAACTAAACTAAACTTCAACTCTAACAAAAACTCTAAGCTAAGCCTCTAAGGTAAAAACTATAAACTCTTACTAAACTATAAACTAAAACTAAACTAAACTAGAACTATAACAAAAACACTAAGCTATTACTCTTAAGCTAAACTATAAATTCTTAACTATAACTAAACTAAACTTCAACTCTAACTAAAAATCTAAGCTAAGACTCTAAGCTAAAACTCTAAACTCTTAACTATAACTAAACTAAACTTCAACTCTAACTAAAACTCTAAGCTAGGACTCTAAGCTAGAACTCTAAACTCTTAACTAAAACTAAAATAAACTAGAATTTCAACAAAAAACTCTAAGCTAAGACTCTAAGCTAAAAACTAAACTCTTAACTATTACTAAACTAAACTAGAGCTCTAACAAAAACTCTAAGCTAGGACTATAAGCTAAAACTCTAAACTTTTAACTAAAACCAAAGTAAACTTCAACTCTAACAAAAACTCTAAGCTAACACTCTAAGGTAAAACTCTAAAATCTTAACTAAAACTAAAATAAACAACAAATCAAACAAAAAATAAACGATAAGACTCTAAGCTAAAATTATAAACTATTAAATAAAACTAAACTAAACTAGAACTCTAACTAAAACTATAAGCTAAGACTCTAAGGTAAAACACGAAACTCTTAACTAAAACTCAACTAAACTAGAACTCCAACTGAAACTAAAAGGAAAAACATCAAACTCATAACTAAAATTAAACTAAACTAGAACTCTAACAAAAAAACTCTAAGCTAAAAACTCGAAACTCTTAACTAAAGCTTAACCAAACTACAACTTTAAGTAAAACTATAAGCTATGACTCTAAGCTAAAACTCTAAATTCTTAACTGTAACTAAACTAAACTTCAAATATAAATAAAAATCTAAGCTAAGACTCTAAGGTTGAACTCTAAACTCTTAACTAAAACTAAACTAAAATATAACTCTAACAAAAACTCTTAGCTAAGACTCTAAGCTAAAAATCGAAACTCTTAAATAAAACTTAACCAAACTAAAACTATAATTAAAATTATAATCTATTACTCTAAGCTAAAACTCTAAATTCTTAACTGTAACTAAACTAAAATAGAACTCTAAATAAAACTCTAATCTAAGACTATAAGCTAAAAACTCTAAACTCTTAACTAAAACTAAACTAAACTAGAACTCTAACATAAACTCTAAGCTAAGACTCTAAGATAAAAAAACTCTAAGCTCTTAACTAAAACTAAACCAAACTAAAACTCTAAGCTAAGTCTCTAAGGTAAAACTTCAAACTCTTAACTATAACTAAAATAAACTATAACTATAACAAAAACTATAAGCTAAGAATCTAAGATAAAACTCTAAACTCTCAACTATAACTAAACTAAACTTCAACTCTAACAAAAACTCTAAGCTAAGACTCTAAGATAAAAACTATAAACTCTTACTAAACTATAAACTAAAACTAAACTAAACTTGAACTCTAACAAAAACTCTAAGCTATGACTCTTAAGCTAAACTCTAAATTCTTAACTATAACTAAACTAAACTTCAACTCTAACTAAAAATCTAAGCTAAGCCTCTAAGCTAAAACTCTAAACTCTTAACTATACCTAAACTAAACTTCAACTCTAACTAAAACTCTAAGCTATGACTCTAAGCTAGAACTCTAAACTCTTAACTAAAACTAAAATAAACTAGAATTTCAACAAAAAACTCTAAGCTAAGACTCTAAGCTAAAAACTAAACTCTTAACTATTACTAAACTAAACTAGAACTCTAACAAAAACTCTAAGCTAAGACTCTAAGGTAAAACTCTAAACTTTTAACTAAAACTAAAGTAAACTTCAACTCTAACTAAAACTCTAAGCTAAGACTATAAGGTAAAACTCTAAACTCTTAAATAAAACTAAACTAAACTTCAACTGTAACTAAAACTCTAAGATAAGCCTCTAAGCTAAAACTCTTAACTAAAAATAAACTAAACTATAACTCTAACTAAAACGCCAATCTAATACTATAAGATAAAAACTCTAAACTCTTAACTAAAACTAAACTAAACTAGAACTCTAACAAAAACTCTAAGCTAAGGCTCTAGGCTAAAACTCTAAAGTCTGAACTAACACTAAACTAAACTTCAACTATAACTAAAACTCTAAGCTAAGACTCTAGGCTAAAACTCTATGTCAATGGGTTAAGTCTATAAAATTCAGTCCGAAAAAACTTAAAAAAATTCATTAAGCAAGGGGGAATGGAAGGCCTCGGTGGGGCTTTGGGGGTGCAGGGGGCCCGGGCGATCTTTGGGGGCCGGGGTGTTCCTTCGGGGTTGGGGTAGGGGACCTCACGACACTGTTCAAATGGAACTTGTGTAAAGAACTTGTTCTGAAAGGCCTTTGAAAAGTATTGCTTGGTGTTGGAGCATTCAAAAAGCTGTAAAGTAAAGTTGTGGGTGAAATGGATGGGTACTTCAACTTGTAAAATAGGCTTAGGAATGACATTAAGAAAATAACTGGTTCTGAAATGCCCTTTGAAAAGTATTGCTTGGTGTTGGGCATTCAAAAATTCGTAAAGTAAAGTTGTGGTGAAAGGGATGAGTACTTCAACTTGTAAAATTGATTTAGAAGGGGGATTACATAAAGAACTTGTTCTGAAAAATATAATAAAGCCTTTGAAAAGTATTGCTTGATGTTTTGAGTATGCAAAAAGTCGTAAAATAAAGTTGTGGCTGAAAAGGATGAGTACTTCAACTTGTAAAATTGATTTAGAAGGGGCTTTACATAAAGAACTTGTTCTGAAAAATATAATAAAGCTTTTGAAATGTATTGCTTGATATTGTGATATTCAAAAAGTCATAAATTAAAGTTGTGGTGAAAAGGATGAGTACTTCAAATTGTAAAATTGGTTTAGAAGGGACATTATATAAAGAACTTGTTCTGAAAAAATATAATAAAATATTTGAAAAGTATTGCTTGATGTTGTGGTATTCAAAAAGTCGTAAAGTAAAATTGTAGTGAAAAGGATGAGTACTTAAACTTGTAAAATGTGCTTAGAAGGTCCATTACATAATGAACTTGTTCTGAAATACATTTGAAAAGTATTGCTTGATGTTGTGGTATTCAAAAAGTCGTAAAGTAAAGTTGTGGTGAAAGGATGAGTATTTCAAAATGTAGAATTGGTTTAGAAGGAACATTACATAAAGAACCTGTTCTGAAAAATATATTCGATGGGGGAGACATAGGTTGGGGGATAGGGTCCTTTCTTGTCTCAAATGCGAAAATCAAAAAATATAAAAAAAGGGGGGCGAAAAAATTTTGGGGCATTAGGGGGGCCTATGGAGGGGTGGGGGACCCTTAGGGGCCGGGGGCTTCCTTCGGGGTTGGGATAGGGGGATCGGAGTCCTTTGGGAGCCCGGGGGACCTTTGGGGGCCGGGGGTTCCTTCGGGGTTGGGGTAGGGGGATCGAGGCCCTTTGGGGTTGGGGTAGGGGATCAGAGTCCTTTGGGGCTGTGGTAGAGGAGCTCACGACACTGTTCAAATAGAACTTGTGTATTATAAAGACCACAGAGTTTCACCCTCAAATCCTCTTCTAAAACATCTTCTAAAATCATCTTTTAAAAGGTTTTTAACTGTTTCGTCGAAATAATTCCCTAAAATGTCTAAAACGGTTTCGCCCAAATAATCCCTAAACGTAATTTCAGTTTGTTGCTTTGGTTTTTGGCATCCCTGCGCTGTCTCATTTGAAATTACTTGGAAACCCTTTCCCGCGTTAATCTCTTCATCTCTAAGATCAAAACATTCGCCTCAAAACAATTCTTCTGGAAGAAGTCCAAAGACATTAATAAACTTCGCGCCGGAGACAATTCTCCTTGGAAATACATCAAAGACATTAGTGAACTTTGCCCGGAGACATTTCTCGCAATCAATCTCCCTGGGGATTCCATGCCCATATATGGACTCCCCCTTGTATCAATAGGGGCATTTCTACTCATGATGGTAAGTAAATATACATTATTCTTGAATTATCATAAAAACTTGATCTTTTTTTCCTATAGGTATCTGCCAATATGTCTTTCGGATTTGGTATGATTTGGTGATTATAATTAACGTTTAACGTTATCCAAATCTGGGGTTTGCTTTAAGCAGTGGCCAATTGTTTTTCATTATAGCTGGCTTTTAACTATCTGTAATAGTTTTCTGATTGACAGGGGACCGCATATTTTTCGCTAGTTTCATACCAGATGTCCAGGTATAAAGGTATCTGGCTAAAAAAGCTAATTCACAAATACATTTTTCTATTTTAACTCAACAGATAGCAATTATCTTCCGTGTCATATATAATTAAAAAAGATCTGTAATTGTCATCTTTTGGGACTGGGTATTGTGGAATTGAAGGGGCAACGCCCCCCATAACTATTTTGAATAAATAATAGACGAAGTAAACAATCATAATTACATATCTACGATAAAATTCGCATTCCCTATAACAGCTGTTTAGATATTATGACTTAAAGGGTACTTACTCGGTTCTCGTGAAATTTTGTTCATATTTCATTTGCAGCCTTAATTAGGCAAACTTAAGGCGACGAGCACCATTTACTCGGTTAATAATTTATAATCAGTTACTTGTATGTGCGCATTTGTGTTTACTCAAGAGAGTAATTATTGAGCAAGAAAAAAAAGAGGAGTTGGGGGAGGGAGTGATCCCCTCCATTAATATTCTAAATAAATAATAGACGAAGTAAATAATCAAATTATTTTTCTTTTCTTTTCTTTATGCATTGTATTTAAAATACGAAACTGAAATTGATTTTAATTTCCAAGACACTGATATTCAAACACCAAGCCAAAAGCCGTCAAAGTTGGATGCCGGCCCAGTTAGCACTGACACAAACATAATCAGGACCATGAACTCGAAGAGGAACAGTGTAATTTGTTTCGCACCCTTAACTAATTTTACCAACCGACCTGTTATTTCCATGGTAACCCCCGTTTATCAGATAGTTTTCAAGTTTATAATGCGCTCACAATTTCCCATAGTGAAAAAGGAGTAGGGATGTTGAAGAAAAGGGTGGGGGGGATGGGGAAACAAAAAAAAAACATAACTTTACTACATGACTTTTTTTTACTTATTTAGTATCTGGTAAACACGAGAGTAGAACTATACTGAAATGCTTCATGAGGGATAGGTTACCATTTCATACTGAGCTAATGCTACCTCCTCGACAGATATTTTTTTTATTGTGTTTTATTGATATTAGCCAAACGCTGCGTTGTGTGTGTCATACCAACTAGTGAATATGTATCGAGCTTTTTTCTGCTCAATTATTTTCAGTTAAAATAATATCATAAAAATGATGAAATATAAAATTGATTAATTTCTATTTGGCTACTTTATATGGGTGAGGGGTGGGGCAAGTATTTAGTCAATATAATGCTAGGAGGGGGTCTATGTTTTCAGTGAGGTGAGAATTTGGTATAGTATTTTAACTTTATAAAGGTATGTTGTAGAAAAGGGTTGGGGTATGGGGAAAAAATTTATGGATGGCTAGATTTGTAGGAAAAAGAGTCAGGTTCTTTTTTTTAAATGGGGTATTGAGACAATTATTGAGTTGAATGGAGAGTTCTGCCACTTTAGTTACTAATGAATTATCCACGAAGGCCTAGATTTGTATGAAAAAGAGTCTCGTTCTGGCTAATGTAATACTAGGAGGGGAATTAAGTTTTGAGGGGCGTGAAAAATTGACATAGTCTTTTAACTCTATAAAATAATGGATATTTCACATAGAAAATAAACCCTTTTTTCTATAGATTAATGAATTAGCACCATCATCAAGTCACGATGCACCTATTTTTAGTTGATCTGCGTCAATCATTGCATCACCAGTGGAGTTTAGGGATGAGAATACTCTAGTTGTTGATAATATGGACTGGCATAGAGGTTTTCTAAATGATTTTTTGGGGACATGGCTAGCCTAGATGATCTAACTTGTGACATAGACACGGTGGAGGACCAGGAATGGACAGATAGATTTTTGAAAGAGTATTTAGGTGATGGTAGTAGTAGTAGTAGTGCATCTAAACCAGGTCCTCATAAAGAAATTCCGTTACAAGACAATACAGGCTTGCTTGATCAGCTATCCCCAAACACCCTGGAAGGCATATTAAGTGACCTGGGCAATTTCACACCAGGTCGAACTAATGCAATTGAACAGACTGGGGGTGGTGCTATTGACGATTCTATGCCACCCCCCATTGAGGTTAATGATACTACTAGTAGTAATGATAAAATATCCCCACAAGTATTCCCACTTCCGGATTTTTTTGTTTCTAACTTTGCCTTGCACCATACAAAAGTCTACAGTGCCAAATTCGGTGACCCCTTTAACTCTTTAGTGTCAGAGGATATAATAACACATCCCCTGGACATAACCCATTTATATGTTAACAAAATTCGAGCCCTTCTTGAAGAACAGCTGGGGGGGTGGGGGGGGCAGTTTAAAAGCATCCATAGCACTAAAATATTTTTTTAAATGAAAATGCGAGCGAGCTATATTTGAAATACTTGCATACAGAGATGTTAGCAATTCGCCCGCATTTATCAAATTATGAGGAGGTTTTTTTATATTGGGTAAGTAGCATTGTAACTAAACTGGATAATTATAACGATGGGGGTAGCGGGTCAGTGATTTTATTTATTGAGAGTTTAAACGTTAATATTTGTAGATTTAAAAAGGATTTTATTTTAAGAGGTGGGCATGAGGGGAGGGCAATTGAATTTAAATATCATTCCTATTTAGAGGGTTGTAGGGGGATACAATGAATCTGTTTCGATGCGAAGCTACAGTGTTTTAAGTATGCATTTTTGATCGCCACCTAGAGACCGCTGCAAAATGATGCTTGTAATAAAAAGTTGGACAAATTAGCAGTTAATGGGATGGTGGGTTCAAAGTTCCCCGTAGTAGATTTTAATTGTTTAAATGGTTAATTTCCCGTGACATTAAAGGGAATAGATATTTTTGAGCGGGCTAATGTACATTTGAAGGATGGTGTCACGGTGTTGCCGTATGAAACAGAATTTGAGAAGGGCCAGCTTTTCGATAAAAAGGGTGTATTATCTCAAGAGCGGGTTCCGTGAATTGAGTCAGTCGGGCATTGGTTTTGGCTTCTATACACGCAACCCACAGACCCGGATGCAATTGGAAATTTTAATCAAATTACGGATATGAGTAGGGTTTTAAGTGAAGGTAAAAAGAGGTGTGTATGCTATTACTGTCCGACATGCCTCGCAAGATTTCGCTCTGATTTACAGTTAAAGCATCGCTTGAGACACTGTAAACGTCATGGATACCAAGCTGTGGAAACGGTAAGTGGAGATAGAGCGATCTTACGTTTTAAGAATTTCCAGAACATGCTCCTACAGAGCAATAAGATCCGCTTAGACTGCGAGGCGAGACTCAACGACATGTAAGATTCGTCAAATTCAAATCGTGTTAAAATACATGAAGCCATAGGGGTCTCTTACGCTCATGCGCACCAAAATTCCAGTAATACCATGCAAGTGCTGGATGTAGTTGAGTCGTTGGGCGGTGAAGACTGCATGCGCTCGGCATTGGACAGTCTAATCAAAACGGCAGACGGTGAGATTCCGCGCTTTCGTTGCACAAACTATTCAATGCTCCTATCACCAGATGACAGATTGGCCATTAAAAATCGTAAAATATGTTATTTTGCAAGGAAGAATTTGATGATGGTGTTGGGAATGGAGGGAGGAGGAAGGTGATCGACCGTGATCATTTGTGGCAGGAAATTTCATCGGGGGGGGGGGGGAGTAACTTTAGAGGGGTTGCACATCAGTTGTGCAATTTAAACGTTAGTCAGCAATATTTCGTACCCGTTATTATACACAATTCCAATTACGACTTAAAGTTTGTCTTGCCGTTGTTGGCCCACATTGCCAAGGGAGAAGTTGTAGATGACACATGGATAGATGGTTCTTTTTCGTATAATATCATACTCAAATCATCGTAGAAGCTACTGCTGATAGAATTCATGTGGAAAACATTTGACAAGGGTAACAAGTGCCTGAATAAAATCCGTTTTTAGACTCTTTCAGCTTCTTAACCAAATCCTTAAGTCAATTGATTCAAGTACAAAAAAGCGACAATTTTGATAGCTCCCCCCTTCTTAAACAGCGCTTCTCCGATGATGAAATGTATGATTTATTAACGAGTAAGGGCATATATGCAAATGGTTATTACAACTCTGCCTCGAGGCTAGATAAGATGTCATTACCGCCCATTGAAGCTATTTACAATTCTTTTACTGAGAGTGAGTGCACCAATAGCGATTATGAATTTGCTAAGAGGGTTTGGGCAAAGGGCGGATGTAAAAATGGGTGGAATTATTGTAAACTATACTTGGCCCGTGACGTACTCACTCTTCTGAACATTATGTGCAAAAATATGGATAGAATCTATGGGGAATTTGGGTTGGATTTTGGGTATTATTTTTTCCACTCCTCTTCTGGTGATGGACTTGACACTTAAAATCAGCAAAGAAGAAATAGGTATGATCGCCGATGTGGATCAGCATCTGTTGATAGAGAGATTAATGAGGGGTGGGCATGTGGTTCACGGGGACCGTATCATGAAAACTGATCCGACCGGACAGCACACCGATGAAAAGTCAGACGCAGTTTTTTTGAATATGAATTCCCTTTACCCATCGGCAATATCTCACTACTGTTTTCCATTGGGCAATTATAAATTGCTTAACAATCCATGTGCTTTGAATTTCCCCAACATTGCCAGCGTTGAGGAGAATGGGGTACAGGGATGGTTTTTTGAAATTGATGCTGATATACCCATGGAAATCCGTGACTCGGTAAAAGACTTTGTTTTTCCGTGCATAAATAGACCGGTGGGTAGGGACTCTCTAAGCCCCTGCAATTTATTTTTAGTAGACGATGGGGGTATTCACTGGGTGCCTTCAAAACAAAAACTAATTGTCAACCTTAACCCAAAACAGAATATCGTTGTTCATCACGTGCTATTGAAATGGATGGTGTCCAATGGTTTCAAAGTAACAAAGATTCATAGAGCCCTCCGATTTGATCAAAATCCTTACATGAAAACGTTTATTGACACCTTTGTCAGTAAGCGTTCACAAGCTAAAATAAAAGTTGAGAAGGAAATCAAATGACTCAGTTGAAACTCAGCCTCTGGTACAATGTGTGAAAAAGGACAAAACAGAACTCGACGTGATAATTTAACCAACCCTAAAGAGTAGGCTTAAGTCTTTGCAGATCCAAACTTCAAACCGTTCACAATCGTAAACTGTAATCTGGGGGTCCTACATCGTAAGAAAAGAATCGTTGTTTTAAATAAAAATATTGCAGGCGGGAGTACAATAACGGAAATATCTAAAAAACTCATGTTGTCATTTTATTATAATGTATGCAAGGTACAATGGCCGATTGAGGGACAAGTTCAAGTGTATTACGGGGACACTGGTTCACTCCTGTTAAAAGTTAAAACTGGAAATTTATTGAATAATTTGGAAAATGGCGAGTACATTAGCTCATTAATGGACTACTCCAACTGGAATGACTCCCTCTCCCCAGAGCTAGTGAAACGCCAGGCCCCAAATCAATTGTTAATGTTAAAATTTGAAACGGGTAGCGATCTGATATCCAGTGGTGTGTTTCCTGGGGCGAAGGTATACTGTGTGGAAATGCACAACAAGGATGTCAAACAAGTTTGCAAGGAGGTACCGACACACTTTGTAAAAAATAATTTCGACATGAGTGTGTATAGAAACTTTGGGGAACGTAGTTTAATCCTAAGAGCAAAAGTCATGGCGATTCGCTATTTACAATTTAAGAACTACACAGTTAGAGTTGAGAAAAATGCCATGTCGACCATATCGGACAAAGTCTATGTACTTGAGGATGGTGTGAAGGTACTACCACACGGTCACTATCTAATATCAGACTGAATTGAATGTGTATAGTATGGAAGACAGCTTAGTCTGAAAAAGTTAACTTAAATTCTTTAATAGTACAAGGTGTGTGGGTGGGTGGTGATGGGTGTTTTAAATTCTTTGTTTTCTTTTTATAAAACAATATGTGTGTGTTCGTGTGTGTATGCAAGACAGAGCAGTTACTTCTTCGTAATTTCCACTATTTAGAATTATTTAATGCCCCCTCCAGCCCCAGCCCGCTGCAGCGGGCTCCGCGGCACTTCCCGGCCGCCGCAGTGGCCGCCACCTGGGAGGGGGACCCCATTTCAAATTAAAAATATGTTATTATTTTAAGTTTGTATATTTTAATATATGTTGTATTTTTTATAAATAAATTAAAAAAAGTGTATTTATTAGAGTGTTTTTTCTAGTGCTTATGTAAAATAAATGTTGTATTGTTGTTATAAATAAATAAAAAAAAGTGAATTTTTCTTGTTTAATGTGCTTTTTTCATGTTCAATATATTATATATAAAGTGCTACTAATTTTATGTATATAATAAAAGAAAATATGATTCTTTATTGATTTTGTGCTTCTTCTCATTATTCTTAAACGGAGTAGTACTAGGACTAGTAAGGGAAATTATTTAGTCATTAGACATCTATAGTCTACAGTTAGTTGTAGGTGAACTGTCGAAGGGAACATGTATCAATTTAAAACACCATTCAGATCGTTTCTGTGTGGGCCATCTATGTCAGGCAAAACGACACTCTTAAGTAAAATAATTAGAAATTGCGATAAAATGTTTGTGGAAAAGCCGTAAAAAATCTACTATTGTTACAGTATTTGGTAGGATTAATACGATAAAATAAAAGCAATGGCTATATCGGGGTTTGTGCAGATACAATTCATACAGGGACTTGATGTTTTCAACATAATTGAATCAAACTATTGGCTGATTATTGACGATTTAGCTGAATCTATTGAACAATGGTCCCTAGGAAATGCTACAACTGTTCACTGTTTGCTCTCATCATGAACAGATTTCCATTACTCTGGTTCTACACATCCTGTTTCATCAGAGGAAATGTATGCGAACTCTTTCATTGAACTGCACCTACTATATCATCTACAGAGTTGTTCCAGATTCTAGCTCGCTAATAACTCTCAATAAATAAATATACCCCGGTGCCCCCAAAGTTCTGCTCTCAGTATACAATCAGGCAACTAATAAACCCTACGGCTATATCCTTTTGGATCTTAATCAAAATACACCCGAGGATCTGCGTGTAGTCACAGATATTTTTGACAATTAAATTACAGTATATCTCCCCATGAACGGTAAAAAGGCCTATTAGTTGCCATCATGACACTGAAGAAACTACACGAAAATAGACATTTATTATCCGTTCTAAGCACTTCAAAACCCCCACTTAGGAAAGCCATACTCAAACATGGTATTGACAATGATTTCATTAATCAAATATCTGAACTTTGTTTAAATTTAACCGAGGACAATGTTCAACTGCCAGAAGTAGTTAAGCAACAGGCAAAGCAAAATCGTTCCATTGTACGTACATTGGCCTGTAAAAAGAAAGGAAAGAATTTTAAAAGGAAATATGTTTTTCAGGCGAGCGGTAGATTTTTCACACTTTTACTGCCGATAATTACAGGACTTGTAAACAGTTTTCTTTAGATGGCTAAACCCTATAAATTGACTCCAATAGAACCCGCTCTCTCACCCGTGGAACACTTTGAGGACAATCTGAGTAAATTCATTGACAACTAAAATATTGAGGATGATTAAAAGCTGCTTTTACTTAAAGATAGACTTCGCCGAGTGGACAAAGATAAGCCTTATCGTGCGAGAGCCACTGTCATTAATCACAAAAAAGAAACATCTCAGGATTCTTCTTCTTATGCTATCACTGGTGGAACACAATTAAAGATTATAATTCAGGACAAGAGCTATAATCTACTTGATTTAATATACGATATGGTTACAAATCATAAAGGAATATTATCATTTGACACTTATCTATACTACTTTCTAAATACAGTAAATTTCCCCAAAAGCCTTATTAGCAACTCGCAAATTCTAAGAAAATTAAATAAGCATGCACGATCATCATCAACACCATTAAAATATGAAGATGAAGAAGAAGAAGAAGATTGTAAATCAATTTTGGAAAATACTAGCACACCTAGTGGAAACATTGATTTGACAATGAGGAGCACACCACTGATAGCTAGACAAAAGCGAAGACGCATCAAGTCAACTTAACCATCACTACCACCACCACCACCATCATCAAGCAAAAGTATACAAAAGGGTAGCGGACATTACACTACGTGTTTACGTTAAAAATATTTGAAGTTCTGAAATTTGTTTATGAAAATATTGATGAAGCGGGAAGTTTAAGTTCCCCCTCCACTCTTTCCAAATTCACTGCTGGTAACACTAAAAATTTACAAGACTATCTACAAAATGAAACAAGTTACACTCGGCTGAGAAATCATAGGGCTCGTGCTAATTATTATCGAAAAACTAAAGCCTTTTCCCCCCTACATATAATGCAAGCAGATCACTTAACTCTAGAAGAGATTCAAAGGCGTAACAATACACCGTACATGTACATTCTACTTGCAATCAGTGTTTATAGTCTTTATGCATATGCCATTCCATTGCGGTCAAAGAGAGGCATTGAAGTTGCTCAAGCTATTGAAAGTATTCTCGAACAGGATTCGTATAAAAAAAAATCAAAGGGATCGCGGTAGTGAATTTGTTAATCCCCATGTTGCAAAAGTACTAATGAAATATAATAGACTGCTCTATCATGGTCATAGTCCTATAAAGGCTGCATTGGCCGAACGATTGATAAGAACTATTCAACTTTCAATTTTAAGATATTGTACATTGAAAAATACACCTGATTTTATTCATGATTTAGATAAAATCATGTTGATTTATAATCAATTACCTCATCGATCATTGTCCAACTCAACCCCAACGGAAGTTCATCATTCTGATCATGATACAATTGATACTTTTCTTAAACAATATTCCAACGAAACGATTGTTAAGAAGAAGAAAAATTCAATGTTGGTGATACTGTTCGAATTAAAAGAACAACTAATGTTTTTGAAATATGTAATTACTTGTGGTCAACAGAACTTTTTAAAGTGGCAAAAATCCTAGACACCAAACCCATAACTTATCGTTTGCGCGATACCGAAGATGAAGAAATTCTCGGCGGGTTTTATGACTATGAACTACAAAAAGTTAAAAATAATAGTGAAATGTAACAAATTGAAAAGATATTAAAGACTCGTACTTGCAGGGGTAAGAAACAGTTACTTGTTTGGTGGCTAGGGTACAACTCTGATTTTGATTCTTGGATCGATGTTGAAGATATTGACAATGCCCAATGATTTTTATGTAACATTTATGTGCAATGTTTCCGATCCTCTCTACAATGACTTGTATAAAACAAGTGAATTTTGGACGAAACTCTCTCCCGCCATTAAATTCGATGACGGAAAGTATGAAGTGACTCTTGTCGACTGTATTCTAAAAAATACCTACGACATCCTGAGAAAGGATTGTGTGTATGATATAAAAGTTATACCATTCGATTCGTCACTCTTTGTCGAGTGTGAATGGGTTGAAGCACTTAAATCTAGTGAATATCCACATGTCACATTGAAATATATAGAATATGATAGTATGACAGATTTGTGTCGTACAATCAATAGAAAAATCTCATATCGTAGGAACGGTAGATTCCATTTTAATTATTCAATGGAACACGATAGGATTTACATTACCTCACCTGTTGACACTGAAATAATTCATCTCAATGATAATCTGAGAGATGTTCTTGGTCTTAAACAGAATATGATCAATGTGAAAAACACAGCCACTGTTAACGGGATGGATGAAGTTATTTTTGCTGATTATCCACCTTGTTTCACCTCGGACTCTTACATATTTCTTTATGCATCTTTTTTGGAAACATCGAGAGTTGGTAATTCAAATGTCAACCTCCTACGTGTTCTTGAACGAAAAGCATCTCATGAACTTTTTCATCACTATAATATAAAGCATCTTCAGTATGTTCCTGTAAACACTTAATATTTGGAACTCTCTCAGTTAACACTAAGAAGTGAATTGAGTGATCCTCTGGCAATAACAAAAGGTTTAGCTATGATTATATGTAATTTTCATCCCATCGTCGGTGACACCACCACCACCACCTAAAATGTACAATAGAAGAATTTCCATTTGTCTGTCCTAATATCAATTGCTATCCTGGTGCTCTGAGTCCACGTCAAACAGGTCATGGATTGGACTATTACAAGGGACGTACTACAATGTTTGGCTATGGTCTTGTTAGTTTGTTTTCTAGACTATTTCGGTCCGCGCTACGCTTTGCCTCAAAATCTTATGTGTCGGCTGCGTCAAATTTTATTAGCTAAACACTACAGGATTAGGGGTAGTAAATGAAATTCACGGATGGTACTTAAAAGAATACACGACTGTCACCAGGAGCCGATGGTGAAAAATTAAAATCTCAACAAAATGGGAAGGGATTGAAAAGGATGCGTGCGCTTCATTCACTCATCAGTCTCTACCCAGGCGTGAAGCGAAGGACATCAACAAGGACTTTGAGGAATAAAACGAAGAAGACCAATAGTAGGAAAAAGAGAAATATTTTAGATCAAAGAAGGATTTCTTCTCTTAAGATGATTTATCTCCCCCACAAGGAATCACATCCATCAATCAGTTCCTCATTGATTCTGTTCAATGCTGAAAATGTTGATGTCAGTGTCAAGTATGGCTACTATGAATAATCTCATCCCCAGCAACCCCTCTCGAAAAATATACGCTTTCAAATATTTTCCAATGAAGACTATTTCATTGATTTGTCATCAATATTTATTGACTTAAATGTTACGGTGAAGAAAAAGTTAGATAATACAACTCCAACTAGTGCCGATGGTCTGTCCTATGAAAAATGTATTCTATACAACCTGTTCAAGCAAATTAATGTATTTATTAATAAAACATTCGTGAGTACTAGCAATAATTTATCCAACTATGCAAGCTACACTTTCCTCGATTGAACGACTTTCTAGTGGAAAATATACTTACAAGCGTGTTAAATATTGATTTTAGTGCCCTACAAATAAAATATTCTAAAAATGTATGGGAAATTGTTTATTAATAAAAATAATGTATATACATGATCAAAAACGACTTTTCTACTCTTTAGATTTCATCTTCTACTACGTATAGGTACTTGTCGAGAACACCTAATGCAGGTATATTATCTAAATTCACGATATACTGATCCTGGTGTTCTACAATTTCAGGGTCTCATTTTGTACTGTAGAGTGTAACTGCACTCTTGTATTATCCCTTTGTATAGTCAATGATACTGTTCACATTCATTTTGTAGAATTCGCATGTTTCAATTTGTTTATTTGAAGCAATGTCACAAACAGTGTCCTCAAGTAGCGAATCACATTCCGTCACGGCCAAATAAAAATCAGTGGGTTTATAATCATAGAAGCCATTGTCTTCACAACGATGACGAAGAAACCAAACTCTTTTGTTGTTCCAAAAGTTGAATCGCTGACCTGGCTCCTCCTCCCAGAACAATCTAAAGCCACGACGATACCAATCTCATAGTAATAAACTAAAATCACGCTAAGGATTCCTTCCAATCATACCAGGATATGTATTCTCTCATTGATTACATTTATCATAGTGGCAATTTGAGCATAAGTGCCATCTAGGATGAGAGTCACACATCCCTTCAAGACAGGAATTACAACCTTTAATTTGTACAGCATATCATCTATGGAATTTACACGGGTTGCATAATCTGCACTTTTCATCATACTCATCATTCATTGTACAATTCTCACATGATGACCAGCTGCCCAGTGTGTACATGCATAGTGGACATGTGAGGAACATTTTTTCATGTGTTGACAGACTCACCGCCAAAATGAAACTGAGCTACTATCAATAAATTGAGTGGGATAGAGATAGAGAGAGAGGAGTATATCATCTTTGAACACCATCTCTCTCATGAAAAAAGTCTTAGATTTCTTAGCTAGTGTTTAAAAGTATATCGACAGTATCATTTTGCTGTGTCGTGATTAATTTGTCAATAAACTGTGTAAATGCCTTTGGACCACAAAGTAAAAGCTTCATGCAATAGTCAATAGATAGAGAATCAGTTTTCATTATATAGACAAGTTTCCCTGAGAAAATATCTTCATTTGAATAGATAACTCTAGAAAATCATCATCTAGAATCAAACATTTTTTTATGAACACAAGATTCCCCATGATTTGCTCTTTCTCAAATCTATCCATTTCTTAGAGTCCTAACACTCTCACAAATAACTTCAGACTAACCAGGATTCTTTTTTATACTCTAAAAAATATACGCTAGCCTACTATAGAAAGAAAAATATCTTTGATTTAGAAACAGTTTTATTGAGCATAACTACAATAATAATAATCACTGATTCAATTTGTTTTCATCAATATATTTCAGTAGTGCATCTAATGCTGCCTGAAGTCTATTTATATGCATAATGTTCAGTTTCACAGCAAAACATGAGTGCTCCTCAAATTTAAATTTGCTCAAAGATATCACATATCTAGCATACATATCGTCCCATTCAAGGCTTAGTCTACCTCCTCGGGTTATTTCTACAGTGACGTTTGGTACTCTCACCCTTGTATCATTGCTGTTGCTACCTGCTCCATCATCAACCTCCAATAGTGTAAATGTTCCACTCATTTTCTTTACTAATATCGTCTCAAATAGACTATTCTCTGAATTCGATTCTCTTACTAATATGAACTACAATGAAAATCACTCCTTTTATTTGAATCCAATTACTAATCAAGTTACCGTATATGGAGTATCCTCCGTTCTTTCTGATTGGCTCCAAAAATGGGTGTTGCCTCAGAAACCCGTCTGGTAACTCATGTATCGTTCATAGTTTATTTATTTATTTTTTTTTTATTTACAAACAGGTTACAATAAATAAATAAACAAACATCTCATTTAAAAAAACACAATCCAATGCATTACTGCATGCCGGACAAAACCCGAAAAAAAGGAAAAACACTTTAAAAAATATTTTCTATTAATATCATTTCCTCGGACCCTAATATAACCCAAAAAGGGTCCAACCCAAAAACAAATAAATATCTTCTCTCGCCTCCCTCTCCCACCCCTCCAACAAAAAAGTGGGAACTTGAGAACCATCCACGCAAACAACGCAACACAACTCACAAGATTCACAAAAATAGAGGAGAAAAAAAATAAATAAAAAAAGGGAAATAAATCGCTCATCCATTCAAAGCCCAAACAATCATCTCACCAACAACATTCAACCAATCATTGTCTACACACAACCACTAAAATCTTCCATATTGATAAAAACAGCTTACTCTGAGGGAATTTCTAAAATCATCCAGATCTGTCTTATTTTTTACCTCCTCAGGAAGTTTGTTCCAGACAGCCGGGCCATAAAAACGGATAGAAAATGTAGACCTTGTTGTTACAGGGAACGGGGTTCGTATTGAATGGACATTTCTTGTCTCATACCTGTGTTTAGCTTCGGTAAATGCAATCGAGAAACATGCAGGTAGCAGGTTATTAAAACTTTTAAACATGAATAATGCCGTGTAAAACTTAACTAGGCCAAAAAGTGGCATAATCTTAATACCGTCGTATTGCCTTTTAACCGAGTCAGAACCTCGCATTCCAGATAAAACACGAACAGCATTATTTTGTAGAACCCTCAGTGACAGTAGATAAGTAATAAATGTCGCTGACCAAACACTTACACAATATAACAAATACGGATGAGATAGAGAGAAATACAGCATTCTTCAAATTTTAGGAGGGAAAAAATGTTTCAGTTTCTGCAGCATTCCAACGTTCCTGGCAATTTTTATACACAGTGATTCAATATGAGGTTTAAACATAAGACATCTCGTCAACCTGGACACCAAGATATTGAACATAACTATGTCTCTGGAGATATCCACTTTCTAGTTGAATACCATGGATCCAAGGATAATATTTAGTACTTCTTCCATATAGAATAAATTTACTTTTACTATGATTCAAACATAATTTATTTACACGCATCCATCTTTCAATACAACTCATTCCTGTATTTAAAAGCAGAATTAAATCTGCCTCAGTCACAGCTGCCACAGAAAACTGTGTGTCATCAGCGAAGCTAGGCAATATCATCTTTGACCTTCTAGCTGCAGGTCTCACATGACGAAATATCCTTTTAAGACACGCATTCAAATCATTAATATAGATTAAAAACAACAAGGGTCCAAGCACAGAACCCCGGGGTACTCCACATCTCACATTCATATAATCAGAATGAACACTCCTAACCCCAACACACTGTTTCCTTCCACTCAAAAAAGACAAAATCAAACTATGAAAATCACCACAAATACCGGCATGCTCTAATTTTGATAATAATACACTATGGTCAACAGAGTCGAATGCTTTCATAATGTCCAGAAATATAGACGCAACTTTCAACCCCGCATCCAACGAATCATTGACAAATGTTGTTAAAAAAAAGCAAAGCTTGCTCTGTTGACATCCCATGACGAAATCCGAACTGAGTAGGGTGAAAATAAGAATTTTTATTTAAAAAATCCACCATTCTTACATAAATCAGTTTTTCAAACAGACGCAATATTATTGGGAGCATTGATACTGGTCTGTAATTATTCATATCATTCTTATCACCACTCTTAAACAGGGGTACCACATGAGCACTTTTCAAACAATCCGGGTAAACTCCACTCTTAAAACATGAATTAATCAAATACAACAAATGACCTGAAATAATAGAGAAAACTATTATTTACTATATATATTACTATTATATTACTATAATAGTAATAGCTTACTGTCCTTGGTAAGTCAACGTACCGGTTAAACTGCACTGTATATTCATGCCTCAGACGTAGGTTTCCTTGTCCCGTTCTTTGTCCCTGGCACGGTCCCTATTGCCTTACTACTTATCTCTTATATTTTGTTTGACCTAAATTTAGGTTTTAGTTTCTTTCTTTTCTTTATTTTTTTTATCTATTTAATTATACTGCTGAAAATCTTTACAATACAGTGGAGCCTGATTTAGGAGGGGGAGGGGGCAAGCACAACAGGGGGTAAAACAAGGGGGTAGGGCAATCTAAAAAGACAAAATAGTGAACAAAGAAAAACCTCTTTGAAAAAGAACTATATTTTGTTTAATTTATATTTAACGCTTTAGTAACTCAATGCCAGTGAAAGAGGAAAATAAATTTTTTTTAAGAGCTAAAAGCTCAACGTAATTAGTGTCACGGCTTGTGTTAGTTAGCATATCAAACAGTTCGTGGTAACGAACTGTAAGTAAGGAGCGACCCGGCTCAATGGTAACCGAAACTATAGAAAACGGGATTTTGATACCAATAGATACATCGAAAGAATCAAGTTTTAATGCTGATTTCAAATATATAAGTTTCATCAAGTTTAGTCTTACCTTAGGAACGACATTAAAACTTAAGACGAACAGAAATTATTCCGTATATGAAAGGGCTTGTCCCCTCCTCAACGCCTAGCTCTTTACGCTAAAAGTAGAGTCCTATGTTATACTTCTAGTACTTTATGTTCCTTTCTATGCTATTCCAGGAGCATATGTTCCTTCCTATGCTATTCCAGGAGCTTATGTTCCATCCCACGCTTTTCTAAGGGTTTATGTTCCCTCTCATGCTATTCTAAGGGTTTATGTTCCCTCCCATGCTATTCTATAGCGCTTTGTTCCTTCCATTGTTATTCTATGGGACCTCTACACATGATTAAACACGTTATGAAACTACGTGCTATTTTGTTATGTCCCGTTGGTACCTTTCCAAACGAGCGGGGAGTCCCCTCCGGTTCCTAAAAATTGCAAAAAATATAGCAGTATGAACGGGGATTCCCCACACAAGTTTGTTTCAACTCCAAGTTTTTCAACAAGACTGTTTTTGAGCCAACATCCGTTTTTTAGGAGCCAATCAGAGACATTGGTGCTTTCTCAATATACGATAACTCGAGTGGTGATTGTTTAAAAATAAAAGGACTGATTTTTTATTCGTCCTTGAGATTTTATATAAAATGCTCTTACCTTACGATTTAATTTTCATAATGATTTAACATATCATGGATTGTACACTAAATACTATTGACATTGAAGCAATGGATACGTCAATTTTCAATGTGAGTACAGCTTACTAAATTTCTTAATTTATTTCCAAATAAAATCATTTCACCATCCCACTAATAAATTCAAATTTCAGGGGGACATAGCCCCCCTCCCCTCCAACAATCCAAACCCTACAATAGTATGAGTATACTCACTAGAAAACTTAAAGTACGCTCTTCTTTCTATTATGTCAATAACATCCCCCCCTCCCCTCCAATTTTTAAGAGTTTATTTCCCTAGTTTTAGTTATTTAGTTAAAAAATGTCCCTTTTCCCAATTATCAAAAATCTTTTTTTCCGGTCTAAAACCACATGTGTTTATAATTACAGAGAGTCCCTTTTGAAGCCAGAGTTCAAACGTGTCTTATCTGAGTTATGAAAACAAAAGGTTGATGATTAAGACAGGGTTTGTGTAATTCTAGCCAGAAACTTAGAATTTATATACAACCAAATCGTATTCATATATTTTCTTTGGAAGAAATTTTAAGTTTTGTATTAATTTGGGTTTTAGCTCACATTTAACAAACTTAGTCATAGTTAGGTGTAAGTATGAATATACATCTTAATTTTTAGTCTAAATGCATGGCTACTAACGGAACAATCAGCTTTTTTTTGTGCTTTCACAAGAAAATAGCTCGCGTTTAACGAACTTAGCTGTAGTTAGCTTAAAGTATTCTTAAATATCTTTATTTTTTCTTCTGTAAAAAGGGAAATCGTTTTTCCATGCTAAATTTTTCTTTCTTTTTAAGGAGGAAAATTCACTGCAAATACTCTCCTCCTCCAAAGAGAGCTGAGGCTAACGGTATTACTCCAATGCAACAAGTGGCGATAGATAGCCCATCGGGAGCCACCCACATCCATTCCAGACCGGTGCTGCCTACCCAAGACCCACCCGTACCAACCCCTATGCAGCCGGGTAGAAAGCTGAAAAGAGAGTGGATGATAGCTCATAACGTTACTGCTGCACAAGATTGGGAAGTCACCCCCTATCGAACATTACCGAGCCCTTCAAGACCAATGCAAGGTGGGAATGATGTGGCCCCTACAGTCCTCAATATGCAAGGTGCAAATCTAAATGTGAGTTTTCAAATATTATTTATCGCTAATGATTCTTTTTCCCAAGTCAATTTGAAGGACTGAGAATTGTACCGCTAGACATAATTCCAGATTCTAATTTGTATAATAAAAAATTTGATATGAGATGTGGGACTTAAAAGTTTCAATTTTATCATTTGCTCTGGAAAATCTTGAAAATAACAGACTACATATTGAAAATAGGCTATTTTTATGACTATTTTTTATAAATGACTAGATTTGTAGGGAAAAAAAGAGTCAATTTTTTTAATGAGTTATTAAGACAATTATTGGGTTGATTTTTTTTACTATATTTTATTGCTATTAGTCAAACGTTGCGATGTGTGTGCACGTATGTGCGCATGTTTGTGTGTCTGAACGTGTGTGCGCATACACTCGTGTGTGTGTGAGTGTGTGCGCATACGTGTGTGTGTGTGTGAGTGTATGCGCACCCGTGTAAATGTGTGTGTGTGTGTGTGTGTTATTAACAAAATTTGTAATTTATTATGCATTTGTTTTGTAAATAATGCTATAATCAAAAATTTATAATTTATTATGCATTTGTTTTATAAATACGAATCCAATTAAGAAAAAAACAAAAAAAAAACAGCATTAAACGAGTAGATTTGTAGGAAAAGGAATCTGATCGCTATTTTTTATGGATGACTAGATTTGTATGAAAAAAAAGAGTAAATTTTTCTTAATGAGTTATTAAGACAATTATTGAGTTGTTTTTTTTTACCATATTTTATTGCTATTAGTCAAACGTTGCGATGTGTGTGCTCGTATGTACGCACACGTGTGTGTGTGTGTGTGTGTGTGTGTGTGTTATTAACAAAATTTGTAATTTATTATACATTTGTTTTGTAAATAATGCTATAAGCAAAAAAAATTTTAATTTATTATACATTTCTTTGATAAATTCGAATCCAATTAAGAAAAAAAAAATTGTTTGATAAATCCAACTAAGAAAAAAAATAGTGTGCTATAATTGTGATAAAACTTTCCTCAAAGAAAAAAACTCAATCCATTCATTTTCTAGTTTCAGGGGGAAGCTACGAAAACAACTGCCTTCCTTGGCCCAGGAATTCAAAATATCATGGGTAATTTTCCCCTCTCGCCAGATGATGTTAGTGAAGAATCGTCATTTAATATCCCCCTGGATTTTCAATTTACAACTGAAGAAATGGACAGTCTTATGCAAATTGTTGAACCTAATGTTTCCGTGGATATTTTTGACGATGAATTTATAATTAGTGAATTGGATCCTCTGCAAATAAGTGCAGGACATAAAAATAGTGGCATGCCCCTGGAACTACGTAAATTTTATTTGTTAAAACTGATTTAGGTCACATGCAAACACATAGGGTAGATTTTAATCCTCCCGAGGAAAACGTGGTTGACGGGAGCGTTATTTTAACAGATCCTGTAAATGTTCTTCATACCTACATCGACCAAATTCGAGCAATTATTGAGATTCAGATTCAGAAATGGGGGGGTCAGGGAGGGATTAAGGCTTCGGTAAATCAAAAAGTTTATTTACAAAAGGGGACAACTGAGGACATTTTTTATTTTCATTTTTCAACTGGTAACCAAACTTTTTACCCTGGTCTAAATGAGTTTGAGGATAACTTTTTCAGTTGGGTTAATAAATTAAGATCGACTTTGGACACGTTTAACGAAAGGGGAAGTGGGTCCACCATTTTATACATTGAACACATGGATCTGAATCTCAGTAGATTTAAAAAAAACTTTAGTTTAAGAGGAGCGGGTAATCGACAAATAAAATGTCACCCAGATTTGTCAGCTACCAAAGGAGTTCAGAGTTTCTATTTTGACACGGGGCTGCAATGCTTTAAATATGCATTTTTAGCAGCAGCCCATAAAACATTATATAATGATTCAACAGTGAAACATCTCGACGGACTTCCGCGTAACGGTGGTGAAAATTTCCCTAAAGTAAATTTTGACTGTTTAGAGGGAAAATATCCAGTGTCCTTAAAAGAAATAACCATATTTGAAAAAGTAAATGAAAATCTTGAGTTGGGGGTTGTTGTTCTCCAGTATGACACAGAATTTGTAAATGGGGGAAAGAAACCAAATAAAAAAGGAGTTTTATGTTCAGTTGGGACACCGATGGTAGATAATGTTAAAAATTGGGTTTGGGTTATTTATGAGCCCCCCAAAGATGTAAATTCTTATGGTCATTTTTTGACTTACCTCGATTGAACGAAATCTAGTGGAAAATATACTTACAAACGTGTTTAATATTGATTTTAGTGCCCTACGAATAAAATGTTCTAAAAATGTATGTGAGATTGTTTATTAACAAATGTCGATAACAACTAAATACGATTTGTATAACAAATAATAAATAAATAATAAATAATAACAAATAAATGTCGATTTGTCGATAACAACTAATGCAGGTAGATTATCCGAATTCACAGTATACTGATCCTGATGTAGTCCAATATCAAGGTCACATTTTCTGCAGTAGAGCGTAATTTTACTCTTGTCATATTTCTTTGTATATTCAATGATACTATTTTCATTAATTCTATAGAATTCACTAGTTTCAATTTGTTTATTTGAAGTAACGTTATAAATAGTATCCTCAAGAGTTGAATCACATTCCATCACAGCCAGATAAAAATCCGTGGGCTTATAATCGTAGTAGTCTTTTCTTCTACAACGATGACGTAGAAACCAAATTTTCTTGTTGTTCCAGCAGTTGAATCGCTGTCCTGGCTTCTCCTCCCTAAACAATGTAAAACCACGACAATACCAATCTCTTAGCAGTAAACTAAAATCACGCTTAGGATTCTTTCCAATCATACCGGGATATGTATTCTCCCACTGATTAACTTTATCATAGTGGCAATCGGAGCATAGGTGCCCTCTAGGATGAGAGTCACACACCCCTTGAAGACAGGAATTACAACCTTTAATTTGTACAGCATATCCTTTATGCAATTTGCACGGGTTGTATAATCTGCACTTTTCATCATACTCATCAATCATTGTGCAATTCTCACATGATGACCAGCTGCCCAGTGTGTACATGCATAGCGGACATGTATGGAACATGTTTTCATGTGTTGACACTCACTGTCACAATGAAACTGAGCTACCAAGAACAACAAATTGAGAGATAGAGAGAGAGACGAGTAAATACCTCCGATGTCTCTGATTGGCTCCTAAAAAACAGATGTCGGCTAAGAAAAAACAGTCTGGTTGAAAAACTTGGAGTTGAAACAAACTTGTGTGAGGAATCCCCGCTCATACTGCTATCTTTTTTGCAATGTTTAGGAACCGGAGGGGAATCCCCACTCGTTTGGAAAGGTACAAACGGGACATAATCAAATAGCACGTAGTTTCATAACGTGTTTAATCACGTGTAGAGGTCCCTTAGAATAACATAGGAAGGAACATAAGCCCTTATAATAGCATAGGAAGGAACATAAGCCCTTATAATAGCATGGGAGGGAACAGAAACTCCTAGAATAGCATAGGAAGGAACATAAATCCTGGAATAGCAAAGGAAGGAACATAAGCTCCTGGATTAGCATAGGAAGGAACATGAAGTACTAGAAGTATAACAAAGGACTCTACTACTCTACTGCTAAAGTTTGACTTTATCACAATTCTATTAAAAAAACGAAACACTTTAGCGCAAAGAGCGAGGCGTTGAGGAGGGTACAGCCTCTTTCATATACGGAATAATTTCTGTTCGTTTTAACTTTTAATGTCGTTCCTTACTTTCAGTTAAAAAAAACTTTTTTCTTATTTAATAACGGAATTAAGGATCAATCATTTTTAGGCAAAGCTTTAAGTTATGAACTTTACCCAATGATAACATATAGTATTTGTTATTGGGAAGTATACAGACGTTTTCAGGGGGGATTTTTTCTGGTAGTGGGGGGGTGGGTGGGTCAGGGGTTATGTGGGAGCATCTTTACACGAAAGGGACATTGCTATAAAGAGGGCTCAAGATTTCCCAGCATTATTTAAAAAAAGATCAGAAATTAAATATAAAAAAACAAGTTTTTCAACTTAAAGTAAGGAGCAACATCAAAACTTAAAGCGAACAGAGAGCATTACGTATATGATTGGGTTCACCCCCTAGTCAATACCTCGCTCTTTAAGTCAAAGAATTTTTAGTATTTTCATAGGAGCTATTTATTCTAGTTAACGGCCTTTGTGATCAAGGGGTCATTTTTAAAGAATTTGAACAAAATTCGAACTTTAGCTTAAAGAACAAGGTATTGACTTGGGGGCGAACCCTCTAATCTATGTATTGAAAATATATGAATATAGGAGTTCGTTACGTAAGTTAATTCGTAAGTTAGGTATATTTATTACTAATAAAACTTTCGTAAATAAAATTGAACAAGTTTCGAGAAAGCCATTTAACAAAATAAAAGTAAAATTAATATTCAAATTTTGTTTTCATTATTCATGTACGGTGAGTGAAATCAAAACTTGCATTAATTCAAAAACATTCAAAAATTAATTAAAAAAAACAAGTTTTTTCAACTAAAAGTAAGGAACGACGTTAAAACTTAAAACGAACAGAAATTATTCCGTATATATAAGGGGCTGTCCTCTCCTCAACGCCTCGCTCTTTACGCTAAAGTTTGACTTTCTCACAACTCTATTTTTTTTAAATAAAAAACTTTAGCGTAAAGAGTGAGGCGTTGAGGAGGGGACTGCCTCTTTCATATACGGATTAATTTCTGTTCGTTTTAAGTTTTACAGTCGTTCCTTACTTTTTTTTTTATTTAAAATTTATTATTCAAGGTAACTAAAAGTTTTTTAAGAGATAAAAGCTCAACGTAATTAGTGTCATGGCTTGTGTTAGTTAGCATAAAACAGAATTAAGAATCAGTCATTTTTTGGCATTATCCTCAATAAGGTAAAGATCACTAAAATAGCTGTATATGCTTTATACCACTTGTACACACTTTTGGTGCTTTTATAAATGCTTTGTATCACAAAAAGAACTCTTACTCATTAATTATACCACTTTTCACGCTTTTGGTGCTTTTATAAATGCTTTTTATCACTTATAAAACTCTTACTGATGCTTTATACCTCTCGTATACGCTTTTGGTGCTTATATAAATGGTCCGTATCACTTACAAAACTCTTTTTGATGCTTTATACCACTTGCACACGCTTTTGGTGCTTTTATAAATGCTTTGTATCACTCAAAAAACTCTTATTAGTGCTTTATACCACTTGTACACGCTTTTGGTGCTTTTATAAATGCTTTGTATCACTTATAAAACTGTCACTGATGCCTTATACCACTTGTAAACGCTTTTGATGCTTTTATAAATGCTTTGTATCACTTATAAAACCCTTACTGATGCTTTATACCACTTGTACACGCTTTTGGTGCTTCTATAAATGCTTTGTATTACTTATAAAACTCTTTTTGATGCTTTATACCACTTGCACACGCTTTTGGTGCTTTTATAAATGCTTTGTATTACTTATAAAACTCTTTTTAGTGCTTTATACCACTTGTACACGCTTTTGGTGCTTTTATAAATGCTTTTTATCACTTATAAAACTCTTACTGATGCTTTATACCACTTGTACACGCTTTTGGGGCTTTTATAAATGTTTTGTATCACTTATGAAACTCATACTGATGCTTTATACCACTTATAAACACTTATGGGGGCTTTTATAAATGCCTTTTATCACCTATAAAACTCTTACATATGTTTTATACCACTTGTACAAGCTTTTGGAGGCTTTCATAAATGCTTTTTATCAACTCTAAAACTCTTAATGATGCTTTATACTACTTGTACACGCTTTTCGTGCTTTTATAAATGCTTTGTATCACTTATAAAGTTCTTGCTGATGCTTTAAACCACATGTACATGCTTTCGGTGCTTTTATAAATGCTTTGTATCACTTATAAGACTCTTTCTGATTCTTTATAACACTTACAAACACTTTTTATGCTTTTATAAATGCTTTGCATGACTTATAAAACTCTTACTGATTCTTTATACCACTTGTACACAGTTTTGGTGCTTTTATAAATGCTTTGTATCACTTATAAAACTCTTACTGATGCTTTATACCACAAGTAAACTCTTTTGGCGCTTTTATAAATGCTTTGTATCACTTATAAAACTCTTAATGATGCTTTATACCACTTGTACACGCTTTAGGCTCTGTTATAAATGCTTTTTATCACATATAAAACTCACACTGATTCTTTATACCACTTATAAACGCTTTTGGGGGCTTTTATAAATGCTTTTTATCACCTATACAACTCTTACTGATGCTTTATATCACTTGTACACGCTTTTGGGGGCTTTTATAAATGCTTTTTATCCCTTATAAAACTCTTAATGATGCTTTATACCACTTGTGCACACTTTTGGTGTTTCTATAAATGCTTTGTATCACTTATAAAACTCTTATTGATGCTTTATATCACTTGAACACGCTTTTGGTGCTAATATAAATGCTTTTTATTACCAAAAAGACACTTGTTGATGCTTTAAACCCCATGTAAACGCTTTTGGTGCTTTTAAAATTGCTCTATATTGACTACACGATTCTTATCGATACTTTAGAACAATTGTATACGCTTTTAGTGCTTTTAGAAATGTTTTGTATCACTTATAAAAATCTTACTTTTACTTTATAAAACTTGTACGCGCTTTTCGTGCTTTTATAAATGCGTTGTATCACTTATGAAACTCTTACAGATGTTTTATACTACTTGTACACTCTTTTGGGGGCTTTTATAAATGCTTTTTATCAACTCTAAAACTCTTAATGATGCTTTTTACTACTTGTATACGCTTTTGGTGCTTTTATAAATACTTTTTATCACTTATAAAATTCGTACTGATGCTTTATACCGCTTTTACATGCTTTCGGTGATCTTATATAATCCTTTTTTAACTTGGAAAACTATTACTGTTTTTGTAAGAAACCCACAAATGCGGTTAGTTTTTTGATAAATGTTGTTCTCGACCTATAAGACTTTTCCTGATTCTTTACGACACCTATACACGTTTTTGGTGATATTATAAATGCTTTGAATAACTAATAAAACTCTTATTGATGCTTTATACCACTTGTACACGCTTTTGGTGCTATTATAAATGCTTTGTATCACTTTTAAAACTCTTGCTGATGCTTTATACAACTTGTAGACGCTTCAGGTGCTTTTATAAATGCTTTGTATCACTTATAAAACTCTTACTGATGCCTTATACCACTGATAAACGCTTTTGGGGGCTTTTATAAATGCTTTTCATCACCTATAAAACTCTTAATGATGCTTTTTATCACTTGTAAACGCTTTTGGGGGCTTTTATAATTGCTTTTTATCTCCTATAAAACCTTTAATTATGCGTTATAACAGTGTGAAACGCCTCTTATGATTTTAAATATATTTTTTACTCCATGCAAATATTTTACTGATTATGTATACAACATGTAGACAATTTCTTTTATCTTAAAAATGCTATGTATCAATTATTGATCTCTTTCTGATTCTTTATAACACTTGTAAACGCTTTTGGTGCTTTTATAAATGCTTTGTATCACTCAAAAACTCTTATTCGTGCTTTATACCACTTGTACACACTTTTGGTGCTTTTATAAATGCTTTGTATCACAAAAAAAACTCTTACTCATTAATTATACCACTTGTACACGCTTTTGGTGCTTTTATAAATGCTTTCTATCCCTTATAAAACTCTTACTGATGCTTTATACCTCTCATATATGCTTTTGGTGCTTTTATAAATGCTCTGTATCACTTATAAAACTCTTTTTGATGCTTTATACCACTTGTACACGCTTTTGGTGCTTTTATAAATGCTTTGTATCACTCAAAAAACTCTTATTAGTGCTTTATACCACTTGTACACGCTTTTGGTGCTTTTATAAATGCTTTGTATCACTTATAAAACTGTCACTGATGCCTTATACCACTTGTAAACGCTTTTGATGCTTTTATAAATGCTTTGTATCACTTATAACACCCTTACTGATGCTTTATACCAGTTGTAAACGCTTTTTGTGCTTTTATAAATGCTTTGTATTACTTATAAAACTTTTTTTGATGCTTTATACCACTTGTACACGCTTTTGGTGCTTTTATAAATGCTTTGTATTACTCAAAAAACTTTTATTAGTGCTTTATACCACTTGTACACACTTTTGGTGCTTTTATAACTGCTTTTTATCACTTATAAAACTCTTACTGATGCTTTATACCACTTGTACATGCTTTTGGGGCTTTTATAAATGTTTTGTATCACTTATGAAACTCATACTGATGCTTTATACCACTTATAAACACTTATGGGGGCTTTTATAAATGCCTTTTATCACCTATAAAACTCTTACATATGTTTTATACCACTTGTACAAGCTTTTGGAGGCTTTCATAAATGCTTTTTATCACCTATAAAACTCTTACTGATGCTTTATACCACTTGTAAACACTTTTGGGGGCTTTTATAAATACCTTTTATCACCTATAAAACTCTTACATATGTTTTATACCACTTGTACAAGCTTTTGGTGGCTTTAATAAATGCTTTTTATCACCTATAAAACTCTTAATGATGCTTTATACCACTTGTACACACTTGTCGTGCTTTTATAAATGCTTTGTATCACTTATAAAGTTCTTGCTGATGCTTTAAACCACATGTACATGCTTTCGGTGCTTTTATAAATGCCTTGTATCACTTATAAGACTCTTTCTGATGTTTTATAACACTTACAAACACTTTTTATGCTTTTATAAATGCTTTGTAGGACTCAAAGAGATCTTACTTATGCTGTATACCAATTTTACACATTGTTGATGATTTTATAAATGCTCTTTATCACTTATAATGCTCATGCTGATGCTTTATACCACATGTAAACGCTTTTGGTGCTTTTATCATAATTGCTTTGAATCACTTATACAACTCTTAATGATGCTTTATACCACTTGTACACGCTTTTGGCTCTTTTATAAATGCTTTCTATCACTTATAAAACTCATAATGATGCTTTTTACCGCTTGTACACTCTTCTTGAAGCTTTTATATATGCTTTTTATCAATTATAAATCTTTTAATTGTGCTTTATATGTCTTATACAAGCTTTTGGTGGCTTTTACATAAATACTTTCTCTACTCTATAAAAACTTTACTTATGATTTATACCAGTTGTGAAAACTTTTGGTGCTATTATAAAAACTTTGTATCACTAATAAAACTCTTATTGATGCTTTATACCACTTGTACACGCTTTTGGTGCTTTTATAAATGCTCTATATCACTTATAAAACTCTTACTGATGCTTTATACCAATCGTAAACGGTTTTGGTGTTTTTATAATTAGTCTGTGTCACTTATAATACTCTTACTGATGCTTTATACGACTTGTATTAGCTTTTGGTGCTTTTATAATTGCTTTGTATTACTTATGACACTCTTCCTGATACTTTATACTACTTTTACACGCTTTTGATGCTTTTATAAATGCTTTGTGTATTACTTTAAAAACTCTTACTGATGCTTTATACTACTTGTAAACGCATTTGGGGGCTTTTATAAATGATTTTTATAACCTATAAGTCTCTAAGTGATGTTTTATACCTCTTGTGAACTCTTTTGGGGGCTGTTATTAATGCTTTTTATAAAATTTGAAAAACTCACTGATGCCTTATACTACTCGTATATGCTTTTCGGGGTTTTATAAATACTTTGTATCACTTATAAAGTTCGTACTGATGCTTTATACCACTTGTACATGCTTTCAGTGCTCTTATAAATGCTTTGTATCACTTATAAAACTCTTTCTGATGTTTTATAACACTTACAAATGCTTTTGGTGCTTTTATAAATGCTTTTTAGCACTTATAAAGCTCTTACTGATGCTTTATACCACTTGTACACATTTTTGGTGCTTTTATAAATGCTTTGTATCACTTATAAAGCTCTTACTGATGCTTTATACCACTTGTACACGCTTTTGGTGCTATTATAAATGCTTTGTATCACTTTTAAAACTCTTGCTGATGCTTTATACAACTTGTAGACGCTTCAGGTGCTTTTATAAATGCTTTGTATCACTTATAAAACTCTTACTGATGCCTTATACCGCTGATAAACGCTTTTGGGGGCTTTTATAAATGCTTTTCATCACCTATAAAATTCTTACTGATGCTTTATACCACTTATACACGCTTTTGGGCGCTCTTATAAATGCTTTTTATCACCTATAAAACTTTTAATTATGCTTTATACCAGTTGGAAACGCTTTTGGTGCTTTTAAATATACTTTTTATCCCTTGCAAATTTCGTACTGATGATTTATACAACATGTAGACACTTTCGGTGATCTTATAAATGCTATGTATCACTTTTTGATCGCTTTTTGATGCTTTATACCACTTGTACACGCTTTTGGTGCTTTTATAAATGCTTTGTATCACTCAAAAAACTCTTATTAATGCTTTATAGTAATTGAGCTTGCTTTTCGGGCCTTTACAAATGCTTCATGTCACTCATAAAACTCTTACTGATGCTTTTTACCACTCCTGAACGCTTTTGGGGCTATTAGAGATACTTTGTATTACCCATACGACTCTTACTGGTTATTTATAATACTTGTCCGCACTTTTGGGGCTTTTATAAATGCTTTGTATCACTTTTGAAACTCTTACTGATGCTTTATACTACTTGTAAACGCATTTGGGGGCTTTGATAAATGCTTTTTATAACCTATAAAACTGTTAGTGATGCTTTATACCACTTCTGAACACTTTTAGGGCTGTTATAAATGCTTTTTATCACCTATAAAGTTCTTGCTGATGCTTTAAACCACATGTACATGCTTTCGGTGCTTTTATAAATGCCTTGTATCACTTATAAGACTCTTTTTGATGCTTTATAACACTTACAAACACTTTTGGTGCTTTTATAAATGCTTTGTATCACTTATAAAACTCTTACTGATGCTTTATACCACTTGTGCACCTGTTTGGTGCTTTTATAAATGCTTTGTATCACTTATAAAGCTCTTACCGATGCTTTATACCACTTGCACACGCTTCAGGTGCTTTTATAAATGCTTTTTATCACATATAAAACTCTTAATGATTCTTTATACCGCTTATACGCGCTTTTGGAAGCTTTTATAAATGGTTTTCACGACTTATACAACTTTTACTTGTGCCTTATATGTCTTGTACACGCTTTTGGGGGCTTTTATAAATAATTTTTATACCTTATAAAACTCTTAATGATGCTTTATACCACTTGTACACACCTTTGGTGCTTTAATATATGCTTTTTATCCCATGTAAAGTTTGTACTGATGCGTTATACCACATGTAGGTGCTTTTTGTTATCTTAAAAATGCTATTTATCAACCATAAAGCTCGTTCTGATTCTTTAAGGAACTTGCAAATAATTTTGGTGCTTTTAGAAAGTCTTTTTTCCACGTAATAAAATCTTAATGATGCTGTATGCCACTTGTTGACGCTTGTTATGTTTTTACAATTATTTGGTTTATATAATAGGACTCACACTAATACTTATAACCACTTGTGAACACTTTTGATGATTTTTTAAATTTTTTTTATCACCTAAGAAACTCTTAATGATGCCTTATATCACTTATACACGCTTTTGGGGTTTTTATAAATGCTTTGTATCAATTATAAAACTCTTACTGATTCTTTATACCCCTTGTACGCGCTTTAGCTTCTTTTATAAATGCTTTGTATCACTAATAAAACTCTTACTGATGCTTTATACCACTTGTACACGCTTTAGGTGCTTTTATAAATGCTTTGTATCACTTATACAACTCTTACTGATGCTTTATACCACTCTTACACGTTTATGGTCCTTTTATAAATGCTCTGTATCACTTATAAAACTATTACTGATGCTTTATACCACTTGTAAAAGCTTTTGGTGCTTTTTTAAATGCTTTTTATCACTTATAAAACTCTTAATGATGCTTTATACCACTTGTACACGCTTTTGGTGCTTTTATAAATGCTTTGAATTACTTATAAAACTCTTACTGATGCTTTTTACCACTTATACACGCTTTTGGGCGCTCTTATAAATGCTTTTTATCTCTTATAAAACTCTTAATGATGCTTTATACCAGTTGGAAACGCCTTTGGTGATTTTAAATATACTTTTTACCCCATGCAAAGTTTGTACTAATACGTTAAACCACATGTAGGTGCTTTTGGTTATCTTATAAATGCTATTTATCACCCAAAAAGCGCTGACTGATTCCTTAAGAACCTTGAAAATAATGTTGGTGCTTTTAGAAAGGTTTTTTTCCACTTATAAAAATCTTACTGATTTTATAAATGTTTTGTATAACTTATAGGACTCACACAAATGTTTAATACCACTTATGAACAATTTTAAGGACTTTTTTAATGTTTTTTATCACCTAAGAAACACTTAATGATGCCTCATACCACACGTATATGCTTTGGGGCTTTTCTAAATGATCTGTATAACTTTTAAACTATTGCCGATGCTTTTTGACACTTGTACACGCTTTAGCTTCTTTTATAAATGCTTTGTATCACTAATAAAACTCTTACTGCTGTCTTATACCACTTGTGCATACTTTTGGGGCTCTTATAAATGCTTTCTATCACTTATAAAACTCTTATTGATGCTTTATACCACTTATAAACGCTTTTGGGGCTTTTATAAATGCTTTTTATCACTTATACAACTCTTACTGATGCTTTATATCACTTGTACACGCTTTTGGGGGCTTTTATAAATGCTTTTTATCATTTATAAAACTCTTAATGATGCTTTATACCACTTGTGCACACTTTTGGTGCTTCTATAAATGCTTTGTATTACTTATAAAACTCTTTTTGATGCTTTATACACCTTGCACATGCTTTTGGTGCTTTTATAAATGCTTTGTATTTCTCAAAAACTCTTACTGGTGCTTTATACCATTTGTACACGCTTTTGGTGCTTTTATAAATGCTTTTTAACAGTTATGAAACTCTTGCTGATGTCTAATACTATTTGTAAGGACTTTTGGGGTTTTTATAAATGATTTGTATAACTTATGAAAGTGTTACTGATGTTTTATACCACTTGTGCAATCTTTTGGGGGCTGTTAATAATGCTTTTTGTCACTTATGAAACCCTTACTTATGACTTATACAACTCGTACATACTTTTCGGGCTTTTATAAATGCTTTGTACAACTTATAAAGTTCTTGCTGATGCTTTAAACCACATGTACATGCTTTAGGTGCTTTTGCAAATGCTTTGTATAACTTATAAAACTCTTACTGATACGCTATAGCACATCTACACGCATTTGGTGCTTTTATAAATGCTTTGTATCACTCAACAACTCTTTCCGATGCTTTATACCACTTTTAAGCGCTTTTGGGGCTTTTATAAATGCTTTGTATCACTTATAAAACTCTTACTGATGCTTAATACCACTTGTAAACACTTTTGGGGGCTTTTATAAATGCTTTTTATCACCTATAAAAGTCTTAAAGATGCTTTATATTACTTGTAACCTCTATTGGGGGCTTTTAAAAATGCTTTTTGTCAACTCTAAAACTCTTACTGATGCTTTTTACTACTTGTACACACTTATGATGCTTTTATAAATGCTTTGTATCACTTATAAAGTTCTTGCTGATGCTTTAAACCACATGTACATGCTTTCGGTGCTTTTATAAATGCCTTGTATCACTTATAAGACTCTTTCTGATGCTTTATAACACTTACAAACACTTTTGGTGCTTTTATAAATGCTTTGTATGACTTATAAAACTCTTACTGATGCTTTATACCACTTGTGTACATGTTTGATGCTTTTATAAATGCTTTGTAGCACTTATAAAGCTCTTACCGATGCTTTATACCACTTGCACACGCTTTTGGTGCTTTTATAAATGCTTTGTATTACTTATAAAACTCTAACTGATTCTTTATACCATTTGTACATGCTTTTGGTGCTATTGTAAATGCTTTGTATCACTTATAAAACTCTTACTGATGCTTTATACCACTTGTACACGCTTTTGGGCTTTTATAAATGCTTTGTATCACTTTTAAAACTATTACTGATGCTTTATACCTCTTGTACACTCTTTTGGGGGTCTTTTGTAAATGCTTTTTATCACCTATAAAACTCTTACTGATGTTTTATACCCCTTGCACACGCTTTTGGGCTTTTATAAATGCTTTGTATCACTTATAAAACAATTACTGATGCTTTATACCGCTTGTACACACCTTTTGGGGCTTTTATCAATGCTTTTTATTACCTATAAAACTCTTAATGATGCTTTATACCACTTGTACACGCTTTTGGGGGCTTTTATAAATGTTTTTTATCACTTATAAAACTCTTAATGATACTTTATACCACTTGTACACGCTTTTGCTGCTTTTATAAATACTTTGTATCACTTACAAAGTTCGTACAGATGCTTTATACCACTTGTACACGCTTTCGGTGCGTTTATAAATGCTTTGTATCACTTATTAAACTCTTACTGATTCTTTATACCACTTGCAAACGCTTTTGGTGCTTTTATAAATGCTTTTTACCACTTGGACACGCTTTTCTGGTTTTTATAAATGCTTTTAATCACTTTATACCACTTGTACACGCTTTTAATGCTTTTATAAGTGCTTTGTATCACCTATACGACTCTTATTGATGCTTTACACCGCTTATGCACGCTTTTCTTGCTTTTATAAATGATTTGTATCACCTATAAAACTCCTACTGATGGTTTATACCAATTGTACACGCTTTTGGGGCTTTTATAAATGCTTTTTATCTCTTATACGACTGATACCGGTGCTTTATATCACTTGTACACGCTTTTGTTGCTTTTATAAATGCTTTGAATCACTTATAAAACTCTTACTGATGCTTTATACCACTTGTACACGCTTTTGGGGCTTTTATAAATGCTTTTTATCACTTGGACACGCTTTTCTGGTTTTTATAAATGCTTTTAATCACTTTATACCACTTCTACACGCTTTTAATGCTTTAATAAATAATTTTTATCACCTATAAAAACCTTACTGATGCTTTATACCACTTATACAGACTTTAGGTACTTTTATAAATGCTTTGTATCACCTTTAAAACTCTTACTGATCCTTTATACCACTTGTACAGGCTTTTGGTGCTTCTATAAATGCATTTTATCACCTATAAAACTCTTACTGATGTTTTACATCACTTGTACACGCTTTTGGTGGTTTTATAAATGCTTTGTATCACTTATAACACTCTTACTGATGCTTTATACCACTTGTACACGCTTTTGGTGCTTTTATAAATGCTTTGTATCACATATAAAACTTCTACTGATGCTTTATACTACTTGTTCAGACTTTTGGTGCTTTTATAAATGCTTTTTATCACCTATACAACTCTTACTGATGTTTTACATCACTTGTACACGCTTTTGGTGGTTTTATAAATGCTTTGTATCACTTATAAAACTCTTACTGATGTTTTATACCACTTGTACAGGCTTTTGGTGCTTTTATAAATGCTTTGTATCACCTATAAAACTCTTACTGATGCTTTATACCAATTGTACACGCTTTTGGTTCAGTTCAGTTCAATTCAATTCAATTCATTTTATTTAACATCAAAATGCATTTAACAAATATGCCGAGACCCGCCCTAAGAAAGATACAAAAAATCACTTGTGACTGGGCGGGTACATACACTAAAAATCAACACACACAAATTACATACAAACACTACAAAACAAAAAAAAAAATCAATCAATCTCTCATCAATTCATTTAATAATAATAATAATAAAGATAAATAATAATAATAAAAAAAAAGAAAGAAAAAAAAAAAAAAACTATGAACCTTGACCTAACAAATATTTTTTCAATTTATTTTTAAATAACCCCAGGTGCTCAGCCGCCCGAATACTCTCCGGAATAGAGTTCCACACATTAGGTCCTGAAAATCTAGTATGGAAGCCGGCCCTGGTTCCACTTCTATTCGGAACAATGAAATCACTAGCATGACGAGTTTCATAATGGTGCAAAGACCTATTGTCATTAAAATAATCAAGAAAAACCTCTGGACTAACATCATTCCAGCATTGATAGGCAAAGATTCCTATTTGGTAGTCCCGTAGCTGTCCTACATTCAACACTTGCAACTTCTTGAACCAAGCTGAAGTGTTATGTGTACCTTTAACATACCCACCAATAAGACGCATTGCTTTATTTTGAAGAGTCTGAACACCTTTAATATTCTCATAAAAATTACTCGCCCATAACATACAGCCATACGAAGCATATGGGTGGCTCAAAGCATGGTCTAAAAGTAATAAAACTCTCTGAGATCAAAAATTTTTAAAACGACGAATCGCTCCAAGGCCACGTGCAACCTTCGTGGCGTTTCCGTGCAAACTGTGGCGTTTCCACGAAAAATTACAATCAATTTAAAAACCTAAGTACCGGATTTCTTGAACTTGAATTACAGGCTTATTATTAAACAGAATTCTACCATCAATATCACTGGGCTTGCCTACTCTAGAATATACAATAAAATTAGTCTTAGTAACATTAACTGATAACCAACTCAAACTAGTAAAAACATGGAAATTTCTCAGAACACAATTCACTTTCAACACGAGACCATACAAACAACGACAGAAAACGTAACTGCAGTGTCATCAGCAAATGACGTCAAGCAACAATTTGGAAGATAAAACCTCATACAATCCACAAAAACCAGATACAGAAGTGGGCCAAGGACCGATCCCTGTGGCACACCGCACGACACTTGATAAGGGGAAGAAAAACATCATCAATCATCACTTTAATAGACCTCCCACACAAATAACTTTCAAACCATTTCAAATTCACTCCTTTAATACTTAAGCGTTCTAATCTTTGCAATAAAAATTTTAAAATCTACCGTGTCAAATGCTTTCCTAAAATCAAAAAATACTGTTAGGGGGATTTCACCTTTTACTAAACAATTATTTACAAAATCTACAAGATGAATGGCAGCATGACTAGTGGAATGACCTTTTCGAAACCCGAATTGGGTATCACTGAGTAGGCTATGTTTCGTGAGATGGTCATATAGACGGCGATGAATCACTTTTTCCAAAATTTTTGACAATAAAGGCAGTATCGATATTGGTCTCCAGTTACCGGCATCTGACCTGGCACCCCCTTTGTAAAGCGGGATAACTTTAGCTTGCTTCAACGCTTCTGGAAAGGTCCCCGTTTCCATAGATAAATTAATAATATGGAGAATACAAGGTAGTATATACATTAACACAGCTTTAAAAGTTATCAGATTCACGCCATCTATCCCAGCAGAATTCGATTTTATATTTTTCACTATTTTAATCACTTCATCACTTGTACACTTTTCAAACTGGAACTCAACAGTATCTACACGAGAGTCCACAAATTCCTCGATAAGAAAATTTTACCTGTCACAAACTACAATTTCTTGAACGGACGAGCCAACCTGAGAATAAAGCTTGCCAAAATGAGTCGCGACTACATTTTTATCACCCACATAACTTCCGTTTATATCAATGCAAGGCGACTGACTACTTTTCTGATTTCCCATAAACTCATTAATAACCTGCCATGTGGCTTTGGTATCTCCCTTACTATCAGAAAAGATTTTTTCAAAATACTTCTTCTTTGCTTGCCTTCTCATACTGTTCACCTTATTTCTCATTCGCTTGAACTCTGCAAAATCTGCGTCATCCTGACTATTGAGATATTGCTCATATAACAAGTTCCTTTTTTTATCATGTCTATTAATGCCTCCGTAATCAACGGCTTGCGGGGATCGTCCCTCTTTTGTTTGGTCAAGCGCAAGGGGCATGTTTTCTCATAAATCGTTTGGAATATATACATGAACTGATTGTGCGCTAGAGAAGATTCACCAGAAATCGTCAGAACTGAGTCCCACATGATACAGCTCACCACCTCGGCAAAGTTATTCAAATTTTGCTTTTTCAGCTCACGTGTCAGTATTTTTTTAGCTGGGATACGTCGTTTTCTAAGACACGTCACATGAGCAATTACCGGAAGATGATCTGAGCCTGGATATACTATCACATCTGAATAGCTTTGACTCAAATAGCTAGGTCCCACGAAAACGTTATCAATTAAGGTCGCAGAATGAGTAGAGATTCGGGTAGGTACACAAGTTAAAGTGTAAAGGTCACTTGAAATCATATAATTAAAAAAATCCAAATTATCACCTGAAAGATCTAAAAGATTATAGTTAAAATCACCCATACAAAAAAAAATCCATGCTTGTAGACAAAACCAACCTCATCAACTCATCAAAACCTGCTAGAAACTCATCCAGGCGTGCACTGGGCGGCTTATACACCACAAAACACCACAAAACTTTAAAACTTTCCTTTTTTCAATTTCTAATTTCAAACAAAAACTTTCAATTTTACCTTTTATCCATACACCCAAATCCTCCCTCACCATATACTTCATATTTTGCTTAATCGCAAATCCCAGGCCTCCTCGGTTCATAGTTGATCGGTTCCTTACCTCAAAATCATATCCTGGAAAAGAAAAAGCCGAGAGAGATTGGTCAGAACTCAAAAAAGTTTCACAAATACCCATCATATCAAATTTTGAAGAAGATATCTCAATCATATACAGAACATCTAAATATCCCGTAGTAAGGTGGCAATTCCACATGCAAAGACACAGCGACATGTCTCCGCTAACTTGCGACGGCAATATATAAGAACTCTCACGATGAGGCTTTGAATTAATAATAGGCAAATCATCACTTCCAATTTGAGCCTCTAAATGATCTTCAATACGGAGCGGATTACGCATAAATCTATTCAATGAAGAAAAATCATTCAACATAAATAAGGAAATAAAATAATTTCTCTTAATCTAAAAAAAAAAAAAAAAGAAAAAAAAAAAAAAAAAAAAAAACACAAATAATCAACTTTTACTAAAACACTAAAGAGTGTTTACAAGTGAGCAGATTCATTTGGGTGGCTATCACCCTGCTCACGTTTGTAAAAAAGGACACGATCAGACCACACGTTTTTTACACCATATCTGTTTCTCGCACCTTCAAAAATCGCTTTTTTCATTTTCGTAAGATATTCAGTGACGAATACACATGATTTCGCCAGCTTTGATTTCGCTCTGAAAATATTATACGCCGTATCTTTAGTTGCAAATTTAACGAGAACTGGCGCAACAGTCGTAGGTGTCTGGATATTCCGGGCAGCGTTCGGAAGTCTAAAACGGTTCACAGACAACAACTGTTCTTTCTGGACATTTACACCCATTCTCTTCACTATATCAAGAACAGTAGTACCCAGGTCATTTCCGGGGTCCTGCTTCACTCCGGAAAAAACCAAAGAATCAAGCAAACGCTCCTGTTATTAATCGTCCAGCTTTTCCTCAATAGTAGCCACTCGAAGCTCTAATGACTGAATCTGGCTATCCAGCGATGAAAACAGTTTTTCTATTTTCTCAAACTTTACGTTGTATTCTAGCGTGATCGAACCATAAATTTCTGAAACAATCAGTTCAGGGTTCAGAGCAGCTTGTTGTGATGAGCCTGGTACTCCCGTCATCGAAACAACTTTTTCCTGAACTTTTTTCTCTATTTCTTCAACTAGGCCAAATTTAAGCTTTGTAACTTCATCTTATGCTAAAGTAAGCTGATTTCGGATTGCAGATGTTTCGCTCGAAGCAGTTAAATCAGCACCCGCGCCTTTCGCAGATTTCTTTTTCAAAAACTGATATTAAAGATCAAGACAGGATTCACACTCACAGAAAGCATGATTTAAGACATTGCCAGTTTTTTTTCGAACCTTCTTAATAATTTTCGAAACATGAAATAAGAGTCGCTTCCAATGCAATATAAAAGTCTTGTGATCCTCAGCGAGAAACAATAACATTAGGCGTATAATCTTTTTGGCTAGCTATGTTATCAATCCGGACTGGCCAGAGGGGATATCCCTTGAACTGAGCTACCGCCAAATCTCCCTTCTGAAACTGTACCATGATGAAAATAATTATCCAATAACTCAAAAGTTGACTTATCTTTAGTGGACAGGATCTTCCAAAACTAATTAAAAATTAAGCAGGAAACGAAAACTTACTCGCAAGGGGGGCAATTAAATCCCCCCGCTTTCCAACAATATCTTGCAAAAATCACGTCCGCCAATGCTATAATTATGAAGTGATATCCAATTAAAAAGTCACTTGTAACTTTAATCCTTTACAGTATTGTGACCAATATACAGTATTGGTGGTTTTATAAATGCTTTGTATCACTTATAAACCTCTTACTGATGGTTTACATCACTTTTGCACGCTTTTGGTGCTTTTATAAATGCTTTGTATCACCTATAAAACTCTTACTGATGCTTTATACCACTTGTACACGCTTTTGGGGCTTTTAAAAATGCTTTGCATAACTTATAAATTCTTACTGATGCTTTATCCACCTGTACACGCTTTTGGGGCTTTTATAAATGCTTTGTATCATTTATAAAACTCTTACTGATGCATTATACATCTTGTGCATGCTTGTGGTACATTTATTAATGCTCTTAATCGCATATAAGACTTATACTCTTATTGTATTCTACTTGGCAACGCTTTTGTTGTATGTATACAGACTTTGAATCACCTGTAAGACTATTAATGATGAGATATAAAACTTGTAAACGCATTTGATGCTTTTCTAAATTCTTTTTATCACCACTTGTACACTTTGTATCACACCACTTGTACACGCTTTTGGTGCTTTTATAAATGCTTTGTATCACCTATATAATTCTTACTGATGCTTTATACCCATTGTACACGCTTTTGGTGCTTCTTTAAATTCTTTTAATAACCCATTATGCTCTTACTGATGCTTTATACCCTTTTTACACGCTTTTGGTGCTCTCATTAATTCTATGTATACCCTATAAAACTCTTACTAATCCTTAATTACACTTGTACACGCTTTTCAAGGTTCTATAAATTCTTTTTATTACTTTATACCACCTGTACACGCTTTTAGTGCTTTTATAAATGCTTTTTATGACCTAAAAAACCGTAACTTAAGCTTTATAACTATGTTAACAGCTTATCGTGCTTTTCTAAATGCTTTAAATAACCTATAAAACTCTTACTAATACTTCATACCACTTGTATACGCTTTTAGTACTTTTATAATTACTTTGTATCACTTATAAATTTCTTAATGATGCTTTATACCACTTGTAAACGCTTTTGGTGCTTTTATAAATGCCTTGTATCACCTGTAAAACTCTTACTGATGCTTTATACCACTTGTACTTGCTTTTGGTGGTTTTATAAATGCTTTGTATCACTTATAAAACTCTTACTGATGCTTTATACCCCTTGTACAGACTTTTGGTGCTTTTATAAATGCTTTTTATCACCTATACAACTCTTACTGATGTGTTACATTACTTGTGCACGCTTTTGGTGCTGTTATTAATGCTTTTTTTCTCTTATAAGATTCATACTGATGCTTTACTCCATTTGTACACGTTTTTCATGCTTGTATAAATGTTTCTAATCACTTATAAAAATCTTACTAATTTTCTATACTGCTTTTAAACGCTTTTGTTGGTTTTATGAATGCTTTGTGTCGCTTATAAAACTCTTACTGCTACTCTATATCACTTTTTCACGCTTTTAGTGCTTTTATAAATGCTTTGTATAACCTGTAAAACTCTTACTGATGCTTTATACCACTTGTACACGCTTCTGGGGCTTTTATAAATGCTTTGTATCACATATAAAAAATTCTTACTGATGCTTTATACCACTTGTACACGCTTTTGGTGCTTTTATAAATGCTTTTTATCACTTATAAAACTCTTAATGATGCTTTATATCACTTGTAAACGCTTTTGGTGCTTTTATAAATGCTTTGTATCACCTATAAAACTCTTTCTGATGCTTTATACAACTTATTCACGATTTTGGTGCTTTTATAAATACTATTTATCACCTGTAAAATTCTTACTGATGCTTTATACCACTTGTACACGCTTTTGGGGCTTTTATAAATGCTTTGTATCACCTATGAAGCTCTTACTGATGCTTTATACCACTTATACACGATTTTGGTGCTTTTACAAATGCTTTGTATCGCTTATAAAGTTCTTACTGATGCTTCATACCACTTATACAAGCTTTTGGTGCTTTTATAAATGCTTTTTATCACCTATAAAATTCTTACTGATGCTTTATACCACTTGTACACGCTTTTGGTGCTTTTATAAATGCTTTATATTGCCTACAAAACTCTTACTGATGCTTTAAACCACCTTTACACGCTTTTGGTGCTTTTATAAATGCTTTGTATTGGTGATAAAACTCTTACTGATGCTTTATACCACTTGTACAGGCTTTTGGTGCTTTTATAATTGCTTTGTATCACTTATACAACTCTTACTGATTCTTTATACCACTTGTACACTTTTTGGGGCTTTTATAAATGCTGTTTATCACCTATAAAACTGTTACTGATGCTTTATACCACTTGTACACGCTTTTGGGGCTTTTATAAATGCTTTTTATCACCTATAAAACTCTTACTGATGCTTTGTACCACTTGTACAGGCTTTTATAAATGCTTTGTATCGCTGATAAAATTCTTACTGATGCTTTATACCATTTGTACACGCTTTTGGTGCTTTTAGAAATGCTTTGTATCACTTATAAAACTCTTACTGATACTTTATACCACGTGTACACGCTTTTGGGGATTTTATAAATGCTTTGTATCCCTTATAAAACGTTTACTGATTCCTTATACCACTTGTGAATGCTTTTAGTGTTTTTATAAATGCTCTGTATCACCTCTAAAACTATTACTGATGCTTTATACCCCCTTACACACGTCTGGTGTTTTTATAAATGCTTTATAATGCGGATAAAACACATACTGATGATTTATATCGCTTGTAAACAATTTTGGGGTTTTTATAAATGCTTTGTATCACTTATAAACTCTTACTGATGCCTTATACCACTTCTGCAAGCTTTTCGGGCTCTTATAATTGCTTTTAATTACCAATAAAACTCTTAGTGATGCTTTATATCAATTGTAAACGTTTTTGGTGCGTTTAGGAATACTGTTAATAACTTTTTAGAATCCTAATGATGATTTATACAAATTATAAACGCTTTTGGTGCTTTTTTAAATGCTTTTTACCACTTGGACACGCTTTTCTGGTTTTTATAAATGCTTTTAATCACTTTATACCACTTCTACACGCTTTTAATGCTTTAATAAATGCTTTGTATCACCTATAAAACTCTTACTGTTGCTTTATACCACTTGTACAAGCTTTTCGTGCTTTTATAAATGCTTTGTATCACCTGTAAAACTCTTACTGATGCTTTATACCAATTATAAACGCTTTTGGTGCTTTTATAATTGCTTTGTATCACCTATAATACCCTTAGAGGTTCTTTATTACTCTAGGATATTTATTTGGTGTATTTGTAAATAATTTGAACCTCCTAAACGCTTCTATATTATACTTTTCAAAAAAAAGTTACGCACTTGGCTCTTTTATAAATGATGCTTATCACCAGTACAACTCTTTCTGGTGCGTTGCTCCATTTGTATACAGGCTTTTAGTGCTTTTATTAATTATTTGTATCACCTATAAAACTCTTATTGATATTTTATACAGCTTATACACGCTTTTGTTGCTTTTATAAATGCTTTGTATCACTTATAAAACTCTTACTGATGCTTTATACCACTTGTACAGGCTTTTGGGGCTTTTATAAATGCTTTGTACCACTTGGACACGCTTTTCTGGCTTTTATAAATGCTTTTAATCACTTTATACTACTTCTAAACGCTTTTAATGCTTTAATAAATGCTTTTTATCACCTATAAAACTCTTACTGTTGCTTTATACACTTGTAGACACTTTTGGTGCTTTTATAAATGCTTTTTATCACCTATACAACTCTTACTGATGTTTTACATCACTTGTACACGCTTTTGGTGGTTTTATAAATACTTTGTATCACCTTTGAAGCTCTTTATGTTTCTTTATACCACCTGTTCACGATATTTGGGCTTTTATAAATGCTTTTCTTCGCTAGTAAGAGACTTTCTGGTGCTAAATACCACAAATACACGCTTTTGGTGGTTGTATATATGCTTTGTATAGCTGATAAGCCGACTACTGATGCTTCATACCACTTGTACAGGCTTTTGGTGCTTTTATAAATGCTTTTTATCACCTATACAACTCTTACTGATGTTTTACATCACTTGTATACGCTTTTAATGCTTTTATAAGTGCTGTTAATCATCTAATCAACTCTTATAGATGCTTTATACAACTTGTGAACGCATTTTTGGCTTTTCTAATTGATCTTTAACTATCGAAAAAACTACTAATTAATCTAACTCCCCATGTGACCGCTTAAGGGGCTTTTTTAATCGCACATAATCAATTGTTAGACTATACCCGGTGCCTTTCATCACTTTTGAACGGTTTTGGTGATTTTATAAATGCTTTTTATCGCTGATAAAACTCTTATTGATGCGTTATACCACTTGTAAACTCTTTTAGTGCTTTTATAAATTCTTTGCATCACATGTAAAACTCTTACTGATACTTCGTAACAATTGTGCACGCTTTTGTTGCTTTTATAAATGCTTTGTATCACATATAAAATTCTTAGTGATGCTTTATACCACTTATAAACGCTTTTGGTGCTTTTATAAATGCTTTGTATCGCTTATGGCACTCGTACTGATGCTTTATATTCATCGTAAGGGCTTTCATTGCTTTTATGAATGTTTTTTCTCACCTATAAAACTCTTATTGAAGATTTATACCACTTATAAACGTTTTGGTACTTTTATAAATGCTTTTTATCACCTGTAAAATTCTTACTGAAGCTTTATACCACTTGTACATGCTTTTGGGGCTTTTATAAATGCTTTGTATCACCTATGAAGCTCTTACTGATGCTTTATACCACTTGTACACGCTTTTGGTGCTTTTACAAATGCTTTGTATCGCTTATAAAGTTCTTACTGATGCTTTATACCACTTGTACAAGCTTTTGGTGCTTTTATAAATGCTTTTTATCACCTATTAAACTTTTGCTGATGCTTTATACCACTTATACACGCTTTTGGTGTTTTTATAAATGCTTTTTATCACCTGTAAAACTCTTACCGATACTTTATACCACTTGTACAGGCTTTTGGAGCTTTTATAAATGCTTTGTATCGCTGATAAAACTCTTACTGATGCTTTATACCACTTGTACACGCTTTTGGTGCTTTTATAAATGCTTTGTATCACTTATAAAACTCTTACTGATGCTTTATACCACTTTTACACGCTTTTGGGGCTTTTATAAATGCTTTGCATCGCCTATAAAACTCTTACTGATGCTTTATACCACTTATAAACGCTTTTGGTGCTTTTATAAATGCTTTTTAACACTTATAAAACTCTTACTGATGCTTTATACCACTTGTACACGCTTTTGGGGCTTTTATAAATGCTTTGTATCGCTGATAAGACTCTTACTGAAGCCTTATACTATATGTAGACGCTTTTGGGGTTTTTAAAAATGCTTTGTATCACTTATAAAACTCATACTGATGCTTTATACCACTTATACACACTTTTGGTGCTTTTATATATGCTTTTTTTCACCTATGAAACTCTCCCTGATGCTTTATACCACTTGTATACACTTTTGGGGCTTTTATAAATGCTTTATATCACCTATAAAACTCTTACTGATGCTTTAAACCACTTGTACATTCTTTTGGTGCTTTTATAAATGCTTTGTATCGCTAATAATGCTCTTACTGACGTTTTTACACTTTTACACGCTTTTGTGTTTTATATAAATGCTTTTTATCACCTATGAAACTCTTACTGAGGCTTTATACCACTTGTACACCCTGTTGGTGTTTTTATAAATGCTTTTTATCACTGATAAAACTCTTACTGATGCTTTATACCACTTATACACGCTTTTAGTGCTTTTATAAATGCTTTTTATCACCTATAATACTCTTACTGTTGCTTTATAACACTTGTACACGCTTTTGGTACTTTTATAAATGCTTTTTATCTCTGATAAAACTCTTACTGATGCTTTATACCTCTTGTATACGCTTTTGGTGCCCTTATAAATGCTTTGTATCACTTATAAAACTCTTACTGAAGCTTTATAAGACTTGTACACGATTTTGGTGCTTTTATAAATGCTTTTTATCACCTATAAAACTCTTACTGATGCTTTATACCACTTGTACACGTTTTTGGTTTTTTTATAAATGCTTTCATTCTCTGATAAGACTCTTACTGATGCTTTTTAACACTTGTACACGCTTTTGGTGCTTTTATAAATGCTTTGTATCACTTATAAAACTCTTACTGATGCTTTATACCACTTGTACACGCTTTTGGTACTTTCATAAATACTTCCTATCGCTTATAAAACTCTTACTGATGCTTTATACCTATTGTAAACGCTTTTGGTGCCCTTATAAATGCTTTTTATCACCTATAAGACTCTTACTGATGCTTTACAACACTTGTAAACGCTTTTGGGGCTTTTATAAATGCTTTTTATTACCTATAAAACTCTTACTGATGCTTTATACCACTTTTACACGCTTTCGTTATTTTATAAATGCTTTGTCTCACTTTTAAGACTCTTACTGATGCTTTATACCACTTGTACTCGCTTATGGTGTTTTTATAAATGCTTTACATCCCTTATAAAACTCTTACTGATGCTTTATGACACTTGTAAACGCTTTTGGTGCTTTTATAAATGCTTTGTATGACTTATAAGACTCTTACTGATGCTTTATACCACTTGTACAGCTTTTGGTGTTTTCATAAATACTTTGTATCACTTATAAAACTCTTACTGATGCTTTATTCCAATTGTACACGCTTTTGGTGCCTTTATGAATGCTTTGTATCGCCGACAAAACTTATACTGATGATTTATATCGCAGGTGCATACTTTTGATGCTTTTATAAATTCTTTGATTTACCTATAAGACTCTAACTTATTCTTTATAACACTTGTAAACGCTTTTGTTGTTTTTATAAATGATTTGTATCACTTATAATACTCTTACTGATGCTTTATACCACTTATAAACGCTTTTAGTGCTTTTATAAATGCTTTGTATGACATATAAGACTCTTACTGATGCTTTATACCACTTGTACACCCTTTTGGTACTTTTATAAATGCTTTTTATAGCTGATAAAACTCTTACTGATGCTTTATACCACTTGTACACGCTTTTGGTGCACTTATAAATACTTTTTATCACTTATAAGACTCTTACTGATGCTTTAAACCACTTGTACACGCTTTTGGGGCTTTTATAAATACTTTTTATTACATATAAAACTCTTACTGATGCTTTATTCTACTTGTACACGCTTTTGTTGTTTTTATACAGGATTTTTATCACTTATAAGACTCTTACTGATGCTATATACCACTTGTACACGCTTTTGGTGCTTTTATAAATGCTTTTTATCACCTATAAAACTCTTAGTGATGCTCTATACCCCTGTACACGCTTTTGGTGCTTTTATAAATGCTTTTTATCACTGATAATACTCTTACTGGTGCTTTATACCACTTGTACACGCTTTTGGTGCTTTTATAAATGCTTTCTATCAACTATAGAACTCTTATTGATGCTTTATACCACTTGTAAATGCTTTTGGTGCTTTTTTAAATGTTTTGTATTGCTGATAAAAGTCTTACTGATACTTTATACCACTTGTGAACGCTTTTTGGACTTTTAAAAATGCTTTGTATCACTTATAAAATTCTTACTTATGCTTTATACCAATTGTACACACTTTTGGGGCTTTTATAAATACTTTGGATCACTTATAAGATTCTTACTGATGTTTTATACCACTTGTACACGCTTTTGGGGTTTTTATAAATGTTTTGTATAATTTGTAAAACTCTTACTGATGCTTCACACCACTTTTAAAAGCTTTTGGTGCTTTTAAAATTGCTTTTTATCACTTATAAAACTCTTACTGATGCTTTATACAACTTGTAAACGCTTTTGGTGCTTTTATAAATGCTTTGTATCGCTGATAAAACTCTTGCTGATGTTTTGTACCTCTTTCACACGTTGTAGTTGCTTTTTTAAATGCTTTGTAACACCTATAGAACCCTTACTGATGCTTTATAACACTTGTACACGCTTTTGGTGCTTTTATAAATGCTTTGTATCACATATAAAACTCTTGCTGCTGATTTATACCACATGTACACGCTTTTAGTGCTTTTATAAATGCTTTGTATCACTTATAAGACTCTTGCTGATGTTTTTTACCACTTTTACACACTTTTGGTGCTTTTATAAATGCTTTGTATCACCTATAAAACTCTTACTGATGCTTTATACCCCTTGTACACGCTTTTGGTGCTTTTATAAATGCTTTGTATCACTTATAAAACTCTTGCTGATGCTTTTATAAATGCTTTGTATCACGTATAAAAATCTTACTGATGATTTATACCACTTGTACAAGCTTTTGGTGCTTTTATAAATGCTTTATATCACCTATAAAACTCTTACTGATGCTTTATACAACTTGTAAACGCTTTTGTTGCTTTTATAAATGCTTTGTATCACTTATAAAACTCTTCCTGATGCTTTATACCCCTTGTACACGCTTTGTGTGCTTTTATAAATGCTTTGTATTATTTATGAAACTCTTACTGATGCTTTATACCACTTTTATAAGCTTTTGGTGTTTTTATAATTGCTTTGTATCACTTAATAAACTCTTACTAATGCTTTCTACCACCTGTACAAGCTTTCGGTGGTTTTATAAATGCTTTGTATCACTTATTAATCTCTTTCTGATGGTTTATACCACTTGTACACGCTTTTGATGCTTTTTTAAATGCTTTGCTGATAAAAGTCTTACTGATACTTTATACCACCTTTAAACGCTTTTGGGGCTTTTAAAAATGCTTTGTATCACTTATAAAATTCTTACTGATGCATTATACCACTTGTACACGCTTTTGAGGCTTTTATAAATGCTTTGTATCCCTTATAAAACTCTTACTGATTCTTTATACCACTTGTTTACGCTTTTGGGGCTTTTATAAATGCTTTGTATTACCTATAAAACTCTTACTGAAGCTTTATAAAACTTGTAAACCCTTTTAGGGCTGTTATAAATGCTTATTATCCCCTATAAGACTCTTAATGAGGCTTTATACCACTTGTACACTCTTTTGGAGATTTTATAAATGCTTTTTATCACCTGTAAAACTCTTGCTGATGCTTTATACCGCTTGTACACGCTTTCTGTGCTTTTATAAATGCTTTGTATCACTTATAAAACTATTTCTGATGCTTTATAACACTTGTAAACGCTTTTGGTGCTTTTATAAATGATTTACACCACTTATAAAACTCTTACTTATGCTTTATACCACTTGTACACGCTTTTGGTGCTTTTATAAATTCTTTGTATCACTTATTAATCTCTTACTGATGCTTTATACCACTTGTACACGCTTTTGGTGCACTTATAAATGCTTTTTATCACTTATAAGACTCTTACTGATGCTTTATACGACTTGTACAGGCTTTTGGGGCTTTTATAAATGCTTTTTATAACATATAAAACTCTTACTGATGCTTTATTCTCCTTGTACACGCTTTCGTTGTTTTTATACAGGATTTTTATCACTTATAAGACTCTTATTGATGATATATACCACTTGTACACGCTTTTGGTGTTTTTATAAATGCGCTGTATACCTTATAAAACGTTTACTGATGCTTTATAACACTTGTATACAATTTTGGTGCTATTATAAATGCTTTGTTTCACTAATAAAACTCTTATTGATGTTTTATACCACTTGTACACGCTTTTGGTGCTTTTATAAATGCTCTATATCACCTATAAAACTCTTAGTGATGCTTTATACCACTTGTAAAAGCTTTTGGTGCTTTTATAAATGCTTTGTATTGCTGATAAAAGTCATACTGATGCTTTATACCGCTTGTAAACGCTTTTGGGGCTTTTAAAAATGCTTTGTATCACTTATAAAATTCTTACTCATGCTTTATAGCACTTGTAGGCTACACGCTTTTGGTGCTTTTATAAATACTTTGGATCCCTTATAAGATTCTTACTGATGTTTTATACCACTTGTACACGCTTTTGGGGTTTTTATAAATGTTTTGTATAATTTGTAAAACTCTTACTGATGCTTTATACCAATTGTACACGCTTTTGGTTCTTTTATAAATGCTTTGTATCACCTATAAAACTCTTACTGATTCTTTGTACCACTTTTACAGGCTTTTTGGGCTTCTTTAAATGTTTTGGATCACCTATAAAACTATTGCTACTGTTTTATACCAATTTTACACGTTTTTGGTGCTTTTATAAATGCTTTGTATTACTTATAAAACTCTTATTCATGCTTTATACCGCTTGTAGACGCTTTAGGTGCTTTTATTAATGCTTTGTATCACTTATAAAACTCTTACTGATGCTTTATACCACTTGCACACGCTTTTGGTGCTTTTATAAATGCTTTGTATCACTTATAATACTCTTGCTGATGTTTTTTACCACTTTTACACGCTTTTGATGCTTTTTTAAATGCTTTGCATCACTTATAAAACTCTTACTGATGTTTTATAACACTTATACAGGCTTTTGGTGATTTTATAAATTCTTTGTATCACTTATAACACTCTTGCTGATGCTTTATACCACTTATAGACTATTTTGTTGCTTTTATAAATGCTTTCTATCGCCGATGAATCTCTTCCTGATGCTTTATATAAATTGTAAACGGTTCTGGTGCTCTTATAAATGCTTTATATCACTTATAAAACTCTTACTGATGTTTTATACCACTTGTACAAGCTTTTGGTGATTTTATAAATGCTTTGTATCAATTATAAAACTCTTGCTGATGTTTTATACCGCTTGTACACGCTTTTTGTGCTTTTATAAATGCTTTGTATCACTTATAAAACTCTTACTGATGATTTATACCACTTGTACACCGTTCTGGTGCTTTTATAAATGCTTTATATCAATTATAAACTATTACTAATGCTTTATACCACTTGTACACACTTTTGGTGCTTTTGTAAATTCTTTGTATCACTTATTAATCTCTTTCTGATGGTTTATACCACTTGTACACGCTTTTGATGCTTTTTTAGATGCTTTGCTGATAAAAGTCTTACTGATACTTTATACCACCTTTAAACGCTTTTGGGGTTTTTAAAAATGCTTTTTATCACTTATAAAAATCTTACTCATGCATTATACCACTTGTACACGCTTTTGAGGCTTTTATAAATGCTTTGTATCCCTTATAAAACTCTCACTGATACTTTATACCACTTGTTTACGCTTTTGGGGCTTTTATAAATGCTTTATATCACCTATAAAACTCTTACTGAAGCTTTATAAAACTTGTAAACGCTTATGGGGCTTTTATAAATGCTTATTATCACCTATAAGACTCTTAATGATGCTTTATACCACTTGTACATTCTTTTGGTGGTTTTATAAATGCTTTTTATCACTTATAAAACTCTTGCTGATGCTTTATACCACTTGTACACGCTTTTGGTGCTTTTATAAATGCTTTATATCACTTATAAAACTCTTACTGATGATTTATACCACTTGTACACGCTTCTGGTGCTTTTATAAATGCTTTGTATCACTTATAAAACTCTTACTAATGCTTTATACCACTTGTACACGCTTTTGGTGCTTTTGTAAATTCTTTGTATCACTTATTAATCTCTTACTGATGCTTTATACCACTTGTACACGCTTTTGATGCTTTTTTAAATGCTTTGTATCACTTATAAAACTCTTACTGATGCTTTAAACCACTTGTAAACACTTTTGGGGCTTTTATAAATTCTTTTTATCACCTATAAAACTCTTAATGATGCTTTATACCACTTGAAAACGTCTTTGTTGCTTTTATAAATGATTTTTATCACCTATAAAACTCTTACTGATGCTTTATACCACTTGTACACGCTTTTGGTGCCCTTATGAATGCTTTGTATCACTTATAAAACTCTTACTGATGCTTTAAACCACTTGTACACGCTTTTGGGGCTTTTATAAATTCTTTTTATCACCTATAAAGCTCTTAATGATGCTTTATACCACATGAAAACGTCTTTGTTGCTTTTCTAAATGATTTTTATCACCTATAAAACTCTTACTGATGCCTTAAACCACTTGTACACGCTTTTGGGGGTTTTATAAATTCTTTTTATCACCTATAAAACTCTTACTGATGCTTTATACCTGTTGTACACGCCTTTTGGTGCTTTTATAAATGCTTTGTATTGCTGATAAAAGCCTTACTGATACTTGATACCACCTGTAAACGCTTTTGGGGTTTTTAAAAATGCTTTATATCACTTATAAAATTCTTACTCATGCTTTATAGCACTTGTACACGCTTTTGAGGCTTTTATAAATGCTTTTTATCCCATATGAAACTCTTACTGATGCTTATCCACTTGTACACGCTTTTGGGGCTTTTATAAATGGGCTTTTATTTTGGGGCTTTTAATACAAAGCATTTATAAAAGCCCCAAAAGCTTGTACAAGTGGTATAAAGCATCAGTAAGAACTTTATAGGTGATAAAAAGCATTTGTAAAAGCACCAAAAGCGTGTATAAGTGGTATAAAGCATCAGTAAGAGTTTCATAGGTGATACAATGCATTTATAAAAGCCCCAAAAGCGTTTACAAGTTGTATAAATCCTCAGTAAGAGTTTTACAGGTGATAAAAAGCATTCAAAAAAGCACCAAAAGCGTTTATAAGTAGTATAAAGCTTCAGTAACAATTTAATAGGTGATACAAAGCATTTATAAAGGCCACAAAAGCGTGTATAAGTTATATAAAGCTTCAGTAGTAGTTTTATAAGTGATAAAAAGCATTTATAAAAGCACCAAAAGCGTGTACAAGTGGTAGAAAGTATCAGTAAGAGCTTTACAGGTGATACAAAGCATTTATAAAAGCACCAAAAGCGTGTACAAGTGGTATAAAGCATCAGTAAGAGTTTTATAAGCGATACAAAGCATTTATAAAAGCAACACAAGCGTGTACAAGTGGTATAAAGCATCAGTAAGAGTTTTATAGGTGATAAAAAGCATTTATAAAAGCACGAAAAGCGTGTACAAGGGGTATGAAGCATCAGTAAGAGTTTTACAAGTGATAAAAAGCATTTATAAAAGCACGAAAAGCGTATCTTAGTGGTATAAAGCATCAGTAAGAGTTTTATAATTGATATAAAGCATTTATAAAAACAACAAAAGCGTTTACAAGTGGTATAAAGCATCAGTAAGAAGTTATATGTGATACAAAGCATTTATAAAAGTACCAAAAGCGTGTACAAGTGGTATAAAGCATCGGTAAGAGTTTTACAGGTGATACAAAGCATTTATAAAAGCACCAAAAGCGTGCAAAAATGATGTAAGACATCAGTAAGAGTTTTATAGGTGATAAAAAGCATTTATAAAAACACCAAAAGCATGTACAAGGGGTATAAGGCATCAGTAAGAGTTTTATAGTGATACATAGAGTTTATAAAATCACAGAAAGCGTCTAATGGGTGTACAATGCATTAGTATGAGTCGTATAGGTTATTCACAGAATTTAGAAAACCACCAAAATTCTATACTAGTGCTAAAAAGAATGAGTAAGAGGCGTATAAGTG
>NC_142809.1:463480-481600 GCF_049724085.1 Artemia sp. Qi Xiang Cuo | reverse complement strand
CTTTTCAAATATTATAGACTATATATTAGGTACGGTTGGAAACGTGACCAATTTTATTAGTATTCTCAATAAGACCACCCTGTAATGTTTCACTACAGAATGATTCAGTTGAAAATTCCAAGAAAACTTTGGGGGGGGGGGCATGCGTAGACTACAATCCATCTCGCGAGGGGTTTGGAATTTAGAAATAAATTTAGAAATGAATTTTTCCGTCGGTGAACATCTGGAAACTGCCATTAGTTTTGAGAGTACATTATATTTGCAAGGAAAAGCAAATGGTAATACCTAGTTCGTTAACTAGTAGAAGAATATTGTTCTTTATTACGGACAAAGCCTCGAGCCTAAGTATTTTTAGATTAATTCTAATATGGTACTTCGAGGAGGGAGTCTAGACCTTTTTTTACTCTAGACAGCTCATTTCTTACTCAAGATTCTTATCTGGTAAACTTTTTATCAGTTTAGAGAGATGTGGTGGTTTTTTTTTTCACTGATAAAATAGCAGCTTTCCACATTTCAAATAAATTTTTTTTATTAAATTTAGAATCCATAGCTGGTTGCTTTGTTTTACATCCTAAACACAAGCCCAGATTTGCCAGAATTTTCCTGATGTTTGTCCTTTACACCTCCTCTCCTTAAAAAGAATAAAAATACAGATAGTTATTAGTAAGGAATTCTTTGAAGGTTATGAACAGTCATATATAAAATTAAAGATGACCATAATAATTTATCCCCCCCCTATTCAGTCCTTGCACAGATGGTTTGTTCACCACATTAATTCTGCTGGATGTTAGGAAAAATCTCGAAGTGGACTAAAAAACATGCACTGTAAGTTTTTGTAGAGCCTTAAAAAAAACAAATTTTGCTAGTTTTTATATGTTTGTTTTATAAAGTAGGCGCATTCTTTATCAACTGTTTGTGTGGTATATAACCGAAGGAGTTTCCTATATTAAATGATGTCGAAAGAGTTTGTAGGCCAACCAGCCCCCCCAGAATGTTCCCAAACACACCCTATAAAATTTTTGAGATAGCCATTTGGTTCAGTACAGTTGAAAGGTCCAGTAATTATGTCTTTGGGGATGTCAACCCCACGCACCGAGTTCTCAATAAACTATCAATATTCGCTATAAGCTATGCTCGTTGCTGGTTAATTACATGTAAGGTTTTTATGGAAGGGGTAGTTGTATAAACTTTGGAAGAAGCTCCCTTAATTGAATACTGAGACTTTTTCTTATGTCAACAGTGTTCAGAGGGCAACTAGGATCCCGTGCCCTATTTTCCCCAAATGAATTCACTAAAAATTACGTAGAAGTAGGGCAAGTAGACCCCCACGCCCAATTTTCCCAATCACTTCCAATCAGTCTTGTAAAATAACCATTTTGTTCAAAATAATTCAAAGATCCTATAACAAGGCCACTAATGTTTAAATAACCTCTCAGAGCATGCAGGCAAGGGTTGTAAATTGGGCCCGTGGGCGTGAAAGGTTTTTATGGAACAAGTGTTAGCATAAACTTCGGAAGAGGCTCATTTGATTCGAAAATGAAGGTTCTAGTTGCCTTTTAAGTCGAAAGGGATCAGAAGGCAACTAAACCCCCTCTCATAACCTCTTTTCCCCAAAAGTGTCCAATCAAAAATTTTTATAGAGTCATTTTGTTCCAAATACTTCATAGATGATATAACGTTGCCTCTGACATTGACACAAAGCCCAGGAACAAGCATTGTAAGTTATGCTCAGGTGGCATATTAAGGTTTTTATGGACTGAGTGGCTGTATAAACATCGGGGGCTCATTTGATTAAAAATCCGAAGTCATAGTGTCCTTTTAAAGAGTCAAAAGTTTTGAGAGGAAAACAAGCCTCGCTCCCGTTTTTCCTAAATGCATCCGATCAAAATTTTTAGATAGCCATTTTGTTCAAAATGTTTAAAAGGTAAAAAAAAAATATGACTACTGCGTTAACAAAAACCCTATCAGCAGCGAGGGCCCTGGTGTAAGCTAAATGCTCCCACAAATGCTTCAAGTCAGAAATCTTAAGAGAAACCTTTACCTCATAACAGTCAAAAATTCAAGGAACTGTCGTTCCGGAATTGATAATTTCCCTTAGCCTTCAGGCCAAAGGTTATAAGTTTTACTTTTTGCCCATTGTTAACATGTAAAATTGTAATGAAATGAAATTACATGTACAAACATAGGGAGCTCATTTGATTGGAGGGAAACTAGCCTCCCTCCCCTATACCGTCTTTTCCCTAAATGCATTCGAACAAAGTTTTGATATAGCCATTTTGTTCAAAATAGTCCAAAGGTCAAAAACTATGCCTCCTGTGTAGACAAAATCCCCCGCAGCCTCCAGGTCAAAAGCTTAAGCTATCAGTGTTACCCATTGTTAGTATGTTGGAGGTTTTTAAGCAGGGATTGGTTATCCAAGTTTTGGAGGAGGCCCATTCAATTAAAAATTGAGAGCTCTAGTTCTCTTTTAAGAATCAAAATGATTGGAAAGCAACCACCCCCCTTCCTCCCGTCCCTATCAATTGCCCAAATACATTCAATCAAAATTTTAAGGTAACCATTTTTTCAGCATATCCAAACACACTAGTCGTCAGGGCAAGGACTTGAAATTGTGCAACAATTATTGTTTACATATAAGCTTTGCTACTGAAGAAAACAGCATGTTTGACCATTAGTGTCCAAAAAGATAAAGAAAATTCAGGTGAACCTCTTAGAGACTGTTGAGAAGAGTATTGAATACATGAAAACACGTTATTTACACATGGGTTGTCAAAAGGGAGAACCTGAAGAATGACTGAGCGTATTAGTTTAGAACTTTCAGGGGATGATCAATTGACCAAAAAGGCAATATTTGCTCAATACTACTACTTATACTATTACTAGAACTACTATTACTGCAACCACTGCCTCAGTAACGAGTACTACCAAGAATGAGTGTATGGAAGTGAAATTTAAAGGAATTTTACGAGAAAAGTGATAATGTACTAAGTGCATACAGATTGTCAAAAGTGTGTGTCAGGATTATTTTTGTAGTGGCTTAATGCATTGAGCTGAAACTTCCAGGGCATAATGAGGGGATGATTTACTGGTCTAAAGGATACACGTCCATGCTAAAAAAGCTACTACTGCTTCTACTACTACTGATATGATGTTAACACTAATAATACTACTTATACACCAATGAAAAAGTTATATAATATATAAGATAACTTGAAAATAAAACAAATTACTTTGTGCATGACGAGAGCTTAAAGTGTGTATATCGGGTATAGATTAGGTTACTAAGTTGGAACTTTAAAAGGATTGCTTAAAGGTGAAAATCAATTGACAAAAAAGAGAATATTTGAATCTTACTACTACTCTTGCTACCACTACAACTACCATTTCTATTGCAGGTGTTACCAAGGCTGAGGATATTAAAGTGAAAAATTGAGACAGTGTTGATATAAAAGTTTTTTTTGGAGGATTAATTAATTTGTTGTTGAATTAAGCTAATCATTTTTCTACACTTTAGTCAAATATCTAAAATTTCCATAAAAATGTGAATGAAAATGTTTATTGATAGAATTTATTATAGGTAAAAAAGAATGTTCTTGAACCCTCCCTTGCTGACTCAATGTAATCACCTATTATCGAAATTTCTAATTAAACATTTTTTTCAATAGTATTCAGACCAACGATATTACTCTCATGATGAAAAACTCAAAAAAACAACTACTGCACGGGGTGTAAGCTGTGAAAACTAACTCTTATTAAACTATAGGATTTGTTAATGGAAAGAGTGCATGTCTTATAATAAATCTAACAAGTCTTATTTTGAAACAAATCTAAATTAAAGCCGATTTGTACTTATATAAATTTTTATAGTATAACTACAATGGACTATTCTATTTATTAACAGTGTTTTACGCATTCTGTTATATGACGTTTGGTTAAGTGTCAACTATCAAAATCATACAACTTATAATATTAATGATCAGAGTAACAAGATATAAATGCGATTGAATTTTTAATGTGTAAGGAAACAAATAAATCAAAACAAACTACGACCTATATTCATGAAAAAAGAGCGGAAAAAGCAAAATGGTAGAAATCTAGTAAAGAATCTAAAGGTTCATTAATTCTTTTTTAACATAAGAACGGGTCGTATGAGTTAAATGCAGACAATTGAAATCAAGAGGGATGTCATCCTTACGTATGTTGTAGTTTCTAAATTTAAGGAAAAATTATTTTTTAATAACAATTACCCACTAGACCGCGAACCGTACAATTGATTTGGGATAGAAAGAAGCGTTCAGAAGATCAGAGTTTGATTAGTGCTTCTTTTTATACTTGACAAATCTCTAGAAGCCTCAAATAAAAAATATGCAGGAATGAAAAAAACTTCGATTACATAAATGAATATCATAGAAATCCACATTTGAGTTCACTGAAGCTCAGGAACAAGAAACATAAACTACTGACCACTTTTGTCTATTCAAAATCATCAACTTGTCATAGTTTTCCCTAAAAATTATTTCAACCCTTCAGTGATTAAAAAAACGATATAGAATAAAAGTTTTATCAGCTGAAAGTAAGGTTAAGCATTCAAATTCAAAACGAAAAGAATATATTCCGTATATGATGGAGTTGCCCCTCAAATATATCTTTGAATCATTCAAAAAAACGTATTATATCTGATCGTTTTAAAATAACGCTGGCTAATTTCCTTAATGTTTTTTCCTTCGGGGAAAATTGCCAAAACGAAAATTACTCCACTCAAAGCTCTTCCTGCATACAATCATCTTCCCCAACGACAAATCGGTCCCTGCTTAAAGTTCCACCCAGAAATTTTCTTGTTGACAATTTCACCTATAAAAATCTCTTTAGCCCTCTTTAATTTGAAAAAAAGACTTGGATTTCATATAATTTCTAATCCTTTTTCGAATCATGCCGGTATAACCCTTCTGTGGGAATTTTTCCTGGAAATTCTATCTTCCCATTAGAAAGCTTCTCCAGCAAAAAATTCGCCCGTGGAGAATTTTCCTTTTTCGGAAAATTACTCCAACATACAACTCATCCATGGAGAACATCTCCCGTGGGAAATCCCTACCTTTCCACGAAAAAATCCTCAAGGCAATTTTAATACTTCTTAAAATTTCCACTGGAAAATTTCCCTAGTAAATCTACATGCAAAAATTGAACGGGCGAAGAGAAACTAAGAAAATTTTCGTATAGGAGGTCTAGAAAAGTCTTCTTTGTAAAATTCTTGATTTAAAGTTCATCTCTGGAAACTTCCCCTGCCCATGGAAAATTCTCGCATTGGAAAATTCCCCATTCCCGAAAAATGTCTTTACTTCCAAATAAAAAATATTGTATGTAAACAACGGACAAAATTCATAACTTGTATCCACCACCTACTGTGGGGGTTCTGTTAATTTCCACTGATCATATCTAAATGTAAACTGGTAGCAACAAAGATAAAGTAGGACAAATTTTGAATAGTTGTTCTGGCAAATTCTCCCAAAGTTCATCCCTAGAAACTTCCCTTCCCAAGGAAAATTATGTTCGTTTAAAATTCCCCCTTCCCAAAGAATGTCTCTTTACTTCCAAATAACCAATAATACGCAAACAACAAGCAAATTTTTATATCTTACAGTCCTTCCCCCAGGTACTGTGGGGTCATGTCATCTCCAAAAGCATAGTTATTTAGTTTTTCAGCTATGTTGAACAAATTATATAGCTCAAAATTTTCATCGGATGACTTTAGGGAAAGACGGGCGTGGGAAGGGGGCTAGTTGCCATCCAATATTTTTGGTCACTTCAGAAGAACACTAGATCTTTTGATTTTATGTTCGAATGACCCCTCTTCTGCTATTCTTGAACCATTAGCTCTATACGATCACCCTGGTAAAATAAAAACAAATAAACATTCATCCGTGAGATTTCTTCTGTTAAAAATAAAAATTCAAAACTCGGTCAGATGGAATCATAAAGCTTATACAAAAGAGTTCTATTATATTTTAAATCTGATGGTCTGATTTTCATTTAGATTCCTTGCCTTTTTTGGGGGTCTTTCTCCTTTCTTAATTCACATATTTTCTAAGCTTAGCTTTTTATGGACACATTAAACTTAATGAATTCTATATGTTTGAAATCAGCATAAGAAGCCATTTCTTTTGATGTGTATATTTTTATCATACTCCCATTTTTTTAGAGTTCCCATTACTATTGGGCTGGGTTGCTCCTGTCCTACAGGTCGTTAATATTAACTGTTTGGTTAACTGACCTGCATTGTAAAAAACGCCCAAAAGCGACGCTTGTGACGGACATGGAGATTCACTCAGATCCCCTCGTATATATATTTCTGGGACCAATATGACAAGACTTTCACCACTTGAATGGATTTGTTTTTCATGGAACTAAGGACTGCCATACGAAAATTTGAATATCTTTTCTAAATTTAGCCACTGGCAAAACATACATTGCCTTGACTGCTGAAATTTTGCCAGATACTCTACACAAACTGGCTTGATTCTGTCGTTGCTGAATCACAGAAACTGTCACGGTACTTGGATCTTTTGATCCATATTCAGTTGCGATTAAGGCCAAATCCAAATCTCTCTTTATTTTAATTTCAACTTTGAGAAGATAAAACGGTAAATATTTCACTGTTCATACTATTGACGTACAAATAAAGTGAACATATAACTGGATGCCCTTTTTATGCTCTTTCCAAATAAAATAATTACTTTTGCTTCAAATTAATTTTATCACCTATATATACAAATTCAGGGTATATATATATTTTAAATTTAGGGGTGGTGGTCCTGTTTATTCCTAATGCAAGAGAGAGGTAAGTTTAAACTCGACCCCCTTTCTTCAACGTGCAAATATACAACCTGAATTGGTAGATATAGAGCAGGGGGTAAAATTCATTGGCGGACAAAGTAATTATAATGTTTGGAAAGAGCATAATAAAGTATTGAGTGATATGTTCACTTTATTCGTAAGTAAATAATATAAACAGCGAAATATTTACCGATACAACACGGTATGCGACAGTTGTGACGGAAGTTATCTTAGCATGATATGATATATTTATTTCAAAAATTACTATCACAAGCCCCGAAGGACCAAATTTGCATTCCGGAGTCATATAACAAAAATCATAAAAATAGCACAACAACTAAAGAACTGGCTAAACAATACCAAAAACAACAATATCATAAAGGTAAAGCGATTCATTAGTCTACAAAAGTGTCAAATGTAAGAAAGTTAAAAGTGTAAAAACTAAAAATAACCAAAAAAAAGATTGAGATAAAAATAGTTTTAAAAAGGCTTACAAGAGAATATATGAACAATGGGGAAGAACCGAAAGATTCAAACGGACACAAACTTGTGTGTCACCAGTACCCAAAAAAATTAGTGGTTTATTTGATCAGTAATGAAGGGGACAAAAGTTTTTTCATGCATGAAGGCTAAGCAATGGATGGGGGACAAGATAGGGACGGGTTCAGAATCAGTATGTGGCAGGGTGTGTCTGGATGGGGAGTATCTTATAGGGAAAATGTTTTCCGTGTGAGGGTTTATTATTGCATTTTTTGCAAAACGGAGGCACAGCCTTCCTCTCCTGTGTTCAAGAGTTCCCAGCTTGGCCTTTTTTAGAAAGAGTGAATATGGTGCCAAAGCTCCTATAAAAATTATTTTTAGGGCTCTTTTTTGAATAGATTAAATTTTTTCTAATTCATCACGGGAGATGTCAGGATGCCATACTCGACAAGTATATTCAAGATGCATGCGGAAAAAGGAAGTATAGATCCTTAAAGAATGGGATTGGGGGACGTTAAATTTATTCAAGAGCTTAAGGAGAGACATGGACGCATTAGCTCTATGGACAATATCTTTCATGTGGATAGCCCACTTTAAATTAGAGGAAATTATAACCCCAAGTAATTTAAAGGTTGACACAGAAATATCTGGGGTGATAGGGTTGAGGAAAGCGGGAATAGATTTCAAGAGAATTTATCGTCATTATATTTGAGTTAGTGGAATTTACATTCATATTTAGGTTCTTAGGTTCATCCGAAATGTGGCTTAGGATTTCAAGGGGGTCACTTTTAGCATTCCTGTGACATACTTCAAGGTTCGACAAGTCATTTACGTATTTCCACCTGTGGGGGAAATCCTTACTAATATCGTTAATCATGACTAGAAATAAAAGTTATTTCTTGTGGAATTTTTTCCCATAAGGCTCCTTGTCGACTTCCACAATACATAGGGAGGGGGTTAGAGAAAATATTTTTGTATTTTACAACTTGAGATTTATTTGAAAGAAACGATATAACAATATTCACTGATAGAGGATCAAGTTCAAAATTGACCAGTAGTGAACGAATAAGGGTGGTGTGGTCAGCCAGGTCAAAAGCTTTTTGGAAATCAACTAAGACAAGGTTCAGCCAAACATTTGGTTTATTAAACTTATGATGGTATGTATTAAGTGCACAAGGTAATGGGGAGGGGGAAATTTTGCTAAAGTTACCAAACTGCCGGGTGTCAATACGTGGACAAATTTTAACTTTAAGCAAGTCACAGAAGTAACCTTCATAAATTTTGGAAAAAACTGGAGTGTTTGTAATGGGGCGAATGTTGGCGAAAGTCAGACAGGTGCTTTTTTGGAACAGGTATTATAAAACCTTGTTTCCAGCAACTTGGGAATTTATCAAATTTTGTGATGTGATTGAAAATACTTGACAAAGTCTCAATCAATTTTGTCTAAAATGACTTTAATTAAGTCAACTGGGTTGTCCAAGGGACAATCACTTGATTTTCTAAGGTTTAGGATTTTATTTATAACATTAGAGGGAGAAATAAAGCGGAAGGAAGTATTGGGAGGAATAGTTGGACTAGAGCCAGTGAAAGGGGGAGACTTTGAATTATTGAGACAAGGTACAAGTACAAATCGTTGGCAGTCTTATTAGGGGGTCAGGGAGATGAAAATTAAATTAAGAAGGACATTTTCCGCATATTTCTTTAATTTTTCTGTACTATTACTTGGGCTTGTTAGAATATAGATCTTTGACTTTACTATTATAATAACCAGAAACTGCTTTTCTTAATTTTTCCTTTAGGAACTCCTTAGACTATCAGCCTCAGTAATACGACCTACCTTGAACCAATTGATTTTAAAAAACTTCTTTAAAAACTCAGTAGCATAAGGCTTATCTGTAGAACAAGTTTTAATTTTTTCTTTCTCAGGAAAGTGGGATTCATAATTACTCCTCAATAAATTTTGGAGGGACAAAGCCACGCAGTCAATGTCATTTGTTCGATAAACAGTGGACCAATTTTCAGTAGTAATCCAGGAGCCAAAACTAAAAAGTCTTGATTCAATAAGAGGTCTATAAGCGGTTTCAGTTACAGAAAACGACTGTTTAACTTTAGCCAGTGGAGATAAGAGAAGGCTAAAGTGGTAACTACCCCTAGAGGGGGCAGAGTGGAGACGGGTTTGTAAAACTTCAAAAGATTAGTGCAAATTAAATGAAGAGTAGTATTGCCTTTTGTAGTTGGGACCTTAAGGACCGGTTTTAAATTAAAATCATTACTTGTAGAATCGAGTTTTACATCGTTTGCGTCACCCATCAGGAAAATTCCTGCACTTAGGTATTTTGATAGTAAAAACTCAGTACCTGGATATAATTTTTCGATAAAATTTGTTTTGTCAGTGAATCTCTGATTAGAGGAGTAATAAAAACAACACAGGACAAGGAGTCGAAAACACACCCACACAATCACATCAAAGAGTGCAAGATAATGACTTGATATTTCACTTGGGTACAATTCATTGCGGACAAAAAGCTGAATTCCACCACCTTCTTACCCAGAGGGTAGTTTCCTGGTCTGAGTTTAATAAATTGAGAAAAATTGTTAATTTTTAACATGTGCAAATTTTTTACTTTGTACAGCCATATTTTATACAGCCAAGCCTTTTGGAGGTCCTATGCAACATCTAAAAGTCCACCCTCACTAAATGTGTTTTGAATTTTAGAACAGGCTATACCAACTTATGGATACTGGTATGTATGCCGTAGTAGATTGAATTTGTAATAATACAAAAATAAATTTGGAGTAAAGAACAAACAATATTTTAATAATTTAGAATATTAGAACAAAAAAATTATTAAACATGTATGAGTGAATGGATTAAATGTACCATTGCTCTTCTTTTCGGCTTTTTCTGTAATATTTGTCTATGTTGAATCTTTTCTGCTGGATTTTCAGCGGTAGCTAAAAAATATATAATGTTGTTGTTTGGGGTTCGACGCGTTCGATCAATAGGTCATATGCGTTCGTATCACTCAATTGTTCTGTGCCTTGTGTAAAGACACACACACACACACACACACACACACACACACACACACACACACACACACACACACACAAACACACACACAATACACAAACAAAACACACAAAACACACACAAAACACAAAACACAAAACAAACACAAAACAACACAAAACAACACAAACACAACACACACACACACACAACACACACACAACACACACACACAACACACACACACACAACACACACACAACACACACACACACACAACACACACACACACACACACACACACAACACACACACACACACACACACACACACACAACACAACAACACACACACCAAAAACACACACACACACACACCCACACACACACACACACACACAACACACACACACACACCCACAAACACACACAAACACAACAAACAACAAACACACACACACACACACACACACACGTAGACACAACTGGACTACTCACTATATATATATATATATATATATATATATATATATATATATATATATATATATATATATATATATATATATATATATATATATATATATATATATATATATATATATATATATATATATATATATATATATATATATATATATATATATATATATATATATATATATATATATATATATATATATATATATATATATATATATATATATATATATATATATATATATATATATATATATATATATATATATATATATATATATATATATATATATATAAATATATATATTTTCAGTCATCAACCAGTTCAGATCAGTATAATCAGGATTTTTTTCATTTTGTCTTTATATCAGAATCTCTGAAACACACAGAAGAGGAGTTCGGACTACTTGCTTTTGGTCGCAAGGTTTAGTACAGTCAGTGTTCACATTGGTTTCATTCGAAATGGCAGACATATCAACTGAGGAGAGACAAAAATATGGTGATGAGTCCTATTTAAACTGCCAGTCCTCCCATACTCTGGAATGATGTTTCTGAATCAGCAAAATACCTCCTTCTAGCCATGAGTAGTATGTGCATAATGAATTTACTCAGCCCCATACCCCTTTAATTGAAAGTAAATAGCCCCTCGCTTGTCAAGGTCATCCTCTAAGGCACTTAGGAGACCATTCTAATCCTGTATAATTAATTACTCTGGCCTTGAGTTTTAGTTACGTAATGATTTAACCCTAGACTTCTCTTGGGGATTAATTAACTCTGAACAAACCCGGTAGTTGTAATTTCCTAAGTAGTTGTTGAGGAACGATAAAATCTCAACAAACATGGACAAGACGATTCTAATGGTGTACTCAAAGACCAATGAAGTCTGAACAAACCCGGTAATGGCGATTTGCCAAGGTGCTCTTGAGGAACAATATACTCTGAAAAAAACCGGACAAGGGGTTTCTACCTTTCTCGATGCTATTGCAAAACAGACTGAGTTATGTTTTAAGATGAAGGCTAAGCTTTTTCCGATGATTTTAGAAATATTTATCTGGTGTAGGATTTCAACTGGGGACTCCTAAGGTCGAAAAAATAACGTCCTAATCAACTCAACTAACACATCGATGTTTATAAATTGTTAATTGAAACACATTGATAAAATACATCAAATGTCACCTTTTGAAGTAACGATTAAGTCAATGAGTAGTATCAAATTAATACTTATGACCACTCCCATAGGCACTACTCTTTTCCTTATTAGCAGTTTCAGATCAAGAGAAGGTTTAACACCGATTCCTCAAGTGCTGCTACCTAACTAAAGTCATTGCTGATGATATTTTTAATTTATGAGTTATTTGTCTGGTGTAGGAATCGAACGTGAGACATGAGACTTACTATGTTAAAAGAGTAATGTGTTAGTAAACTGAGCCAACAAGTCGATGATTATTATGTTCTTAGAAGTAAATTTTAAGCAATAGGTTTCATGTAGTTGCCATACCATTGAACTTGTATGTGTTTGTATGTCATATATCATCTTTAGTTTAAAAAACACCCCTGGAGAGGAATCTTAATTATTTTTGATTGTGATTTTTTTTTCTTTGAACAAATATTTTTTTAACATAAATTTTTTTTTTAATTGAATATTTTTTCAACTTTTTTTTACAATATAAATTAACAGGTGATATTTTTGACATAGGAAATGAAAATGATATAAGTATGTTGAACATGATTTTTTCTTTTAGAAAAATAGTGTTTTTAGGGAATTTGTTTTAAACATAGAAATTTTTTCAACTTTTTTTCATGTCTCGAAATAACATTACATATTCTTATAGCAAAAGAAACTTATTTGTGATATTTTTTTTTAATACGAAATGAAAATTATATACGTATGTTAATTGTATTTTTATCTTTTAGCAAAATTTTGTAATGAAATATTGTTTTACTTCGTTTTTTTAACTTAGAAATCTTTTCAAATTTTTTTCATGTCTTAAAATGACACTAAATATACTTATAACAGACTTCAGAATGATAATCTTGTAAATAAGTAGGTGATTTATCTCTATTGAAAGTTGAAGGCACTATTGGCAGTGAAATAAAGCCAAGATTTCCCAGTGCTACAGTAAAAATTACAAGAGGATGTCAGCTAGCTCTCGAAAAGGGTGAGTATGTGCAAGATCTTGAAAAGGTACATGGAGGAGCAATAAGCTCTTGCGTAACTGATTTCTTTCGTCTTGAGTGCTAGTTATGCAATGATATAGCTCTACGGTACTTGGAGGATCAATAAAGTCTTATGACTTTATTCAACTGACTTTGCAAGCCTTGACTGTTAATTTTGCAACAAAATATCAGACGGGCATAGAAAAAACCATTACGTAGCTATTGGAGTCAATGAACTGTTACCTGCGCTATTACGTAACAACTTCATGTTGATTATCTAGTTGCGCGACTGTAATTACGTCCGATTCGGTGATGTCTTTCTTGAATGCCATGTGGCGCAACCTATTTCTCTGGTCTTGAGTGTAAAATGAACATGAAAACAAAATAAAATATTATTGTGGATTGTTTCTTTTTTAAAATAAATAAAAATTCAAATAGGGATAAAACCTTTTAATGGACAATGATAACTTTCACAAACAGTGATGAAATTCCATAAAAAATACTAGATATTTCGGACACATACGCAGTAACCGTCATCAGTAGTAAAACTAAAATAAAACAATTGAAAATAATAATTAATATACCAAATAACATAAAACTGTATGTTATCCAATGATCTAATTATTTTAAAATCAACAGCAGAAACTGGTTTCTTTTCATTTCTTGGGTCAGGATAACTAGCATTGAATAAAACAACACTTCGCCAGAGTGTAACTACAGGTGTTTTAGTTTAGTTTAGTTTTACTACTGATGACGGCTACTGCATATGTGAACGAAATATCTATCATTTTTTGTGAAGTTTCATCATTATTTGTGAAAGTTGCCACTGTCTATTAAAAGATTTTTATCCCTATTTGAAATTTTACTTATCATCAAGGAAAGGCAGTGTGGTCTCCAAAATTATTTTCTTCTTTGAACGAATAATGTAAAGAAATAAATTAGAGGACTGAGGTCCAATGAACTCTGAGTAGACTCAACCACATGATTTATAAAAAATTTGGTTCAGATTAATGAACTACTACAGGTGCTAGTAAAAACAGGTGTTTTTAACCTTGAGCAAAGGCATAAAAGTTTGATCAAGGACTTTATATTTAAATACTAACTCAATAGTTTCCAAGATGATTGGATTATACGACACTGAATTTATTGGCTTGAAAAATCATCCTGCAGTGTTATATTTGAACGTGCATTTTTTTTATTTTCTGTGGAACATGAAAAAATTAACCGTTTCCATTGGAAAGTGAACTATAATATGTTTGAGTATGATAAAAGCTTGTGAGGTATTACACTGGGCCATACAAACAGACTGGAATTTTATGACCGATTGATAACACCATATAATAAAAGTTGTAAAGAACTGAGTACTTTTCAGGAAGAAGTCAGAGAAATACAAAGTATTTTTAAACTTAAAAACTTGACCTCAAGGGCAATATACCAATATAAAAATTTTGAGATCAGAACTGTACCCCAAAATTTGACTTTTAAATGTATAAGAATTTGCAAGGTCCTAAATTTGAATTGACTTATTACCTCCTGAAAACAAAGTTAGGTCCTTCGCACATTCACAACGGAACCCCATGATGACGCATGCTTTTTTACCGGATCGTATGCACTAAACACCACCAGTTAAGTCCCTTGCCTTCCCCTGTTCGAAAAACAAAACCTCGTCTTTTAAACAGTGATATGCACATCTAAATTTATAATAATTAATTTTCTCAATTAAAAAGTGGAATTTTGGAGTCACAGTTTTGAACTAAAAATTTATCTGTAGGAAAATTACTCTAACGTACAGTGCTTCAACCCCAAAAAATTGTACATGTCTCCGCCTGCTTCGTGAACAGTACTCAATTCTTTACAACCTTTATTATATGCTGTAATTACTCGACCGTGGAACCTCAGTCATTTCATATGTCATAATGTAGTATCCGTCATGGTTTTATTATGATCAAATATATTATCTTTCTGTTTTAAATTATTATATTCAATTTTTTTACGTTAAATATATAATAACAAAAATAGAAATTCAAATATAAAAACAAAGAAATTTTTTTTAAATAAAAAAAGTTCAGTGTAACATATTAAATTAATATCTTATTCCTTTTTAATAAATATTATATTATACAATCCATTAATCAAATATTTGGGAATTGTATAAATTTTATAAATAATTTTTCCTTTATAGCGAAAGTTTTAATTAAATGATCCCAACAGAATTTGTTATATAGCTAGTATTTAAGTCAACTCACGAGTTCATTGAGCCACCTTTCTCTTACTTCTGCCATAATCTTATTATTGAAACAAAACAATAAATCAAAAATAACATTTTTTTTCTATATTACTTTTAATTAAAAGACAAGACAACTTAGTTGCGTAAGTAAAATGGCAAGCAAAAAAAACCTCAACCAATCGAAAGCATTTACAGTTGTGCAGCTTGATTATCAACATGAAGTTGTTACGGACTAGCACAAGTAACAGTTTATTGACTGACGCATTAGGGTTTTTCCTATGCTTGTCTGATAATTCACTGCGCAACTAGTACCCAAGACAAAAGAAATCAATTAAGCAAGTTTATGGCCCCTTCAAATCTCTTTTACATATCTTGCAAAGATACTCGCCTTATTCGGGGGTTATTCGACATTCCCTTATAATTCCTACTGAGAAATTGAGCTCTCTCGGGTTCATTTCACTACCGTTAGCAACTTCATTTTCAAATAGGGAAAATCCACATCTTTATTCACAATGTTATCATTCTGAACTCTGTTATAAGTACATGCAATGTCAATTTAAGACATGAGAAAAAAAAATAGAATTTAAAAAAAACTAAGTGAAAAAAACATAACTACAGACATTATTTTTCTAAAAGAAAAAATCACGAATAAGTTATTTATATTATTTTAATTTCGTCTCTCAAAAATATTACAACTAAATTTATTTTGTTAAAAAAAGGTGAAAAAACTTTTTCCAAAAAAATCTAAGTTAAAAGAAAATTTAGTTAAAACAAGACTCTTTTTAGTTTTGATGTTGTTCTTTACTCCTCCTGATGGTCCAGGTTCAAAAATAATCCATGGATTTACTACGAAAAGTTCAAAAATGGCTAGTAGGGGGGTGTTTTTAAACTAAAGACGATATATTCTATACAATCACATACAATTCAATGGTATGGTAACTGCAGGAAACCTATTGCTTCGAATGTATTTCTAAGAACATAATATCATTGACTTGTTGGTTCAGTTGACAAACACATCATTTTTTTACCATCATAAATCTCGGGTCTGACGATTCCTACACCAGACAAATAATTCATAAATTCAAAATATCGCCATCAATGAAATTACTTGGGTACATAGCAGCAGTTTGGGAATCGTCGTTAAACCTTTTTCGTGATCTTAAACCACTAAGGAACAAAAGAGTAGTGCCTTGGGGCGTTGTCAAAAGTAATAATATGATATTATTCATTTCATTTAATTATTCATTCATAAGGTTATTTGTGAGGGTTTTTGTCAATGTATTTCAAGTAACCAGCTTTAAACAACAACGTGCCAGTTTAGTTAACTAGCGTGTCATTAGTTCATCCTTAAGTTCCCAGTTTAAAAATTATATCAGTCAAATGGTTCTGTGATAGTTTCAAAATAAATAATCTTTATTATTAATAATTAGGCAATGAATACTATTAAAAATATTATTTTCCACTGTTAATTTAATTGTTAATTCATAAGGTGATTTGTTATGGTTTTTGTCAATTTATTTCCAACAGAATTCTGTTGACATCATAGTGTTTGTTCAGATGGCTAAAATGTACTTTTTTTCTTTTTTGGGGTTCACATTTGAAATTATAACCACTCCAATTATATATGTTTTCACCGAATTTTAATTGTACCCAAACTAAAATCATTATGAGATAGTATCTAAAAACATATTAGTATTGAACTGGTGTTTCAGTTGATTAACGCAGCAGTATCTTACCCTAATAAATCTCAGGTCTGATGATTCCTACACCAGACAAATAATTCTAAAATTCAAAATATCGCCATCAATGAATTTACTTGGGTAAATATCTGCAGTTTGGGAATTACCGTTAAACCTTTTTCGTGATCTTAAACCACTAAGGAGCAAAAGAGTAGTGCCTTGAGGCGTTGTCAAAAGTTTTAGTAGGATATTACTCATTGCATTTAATTGTTCATTCATAAGGTGATTTGTGAGGGTTTTTGTCAATGTATTTCTAATAACAATTTATTAACATCAACGTGCTAGTTCAGTTGACTACCGCGTCATTTCTACATCATTAAGTTCCCAGATTAAAACTTACACCAGTCAAATATTTCTGTGATCATCGAAAACTACTTAGCCATCATCTTAAAACATTAGGCAATATGTTTTGCTATTGCAATCGACAAAGGTAGAACCGCCATGTCAAGGCTTGTTCAGAGCTCGTTGTTCCTCGAGAGCGCCTTAGTAAATCGCCATTACCGGGTTTGTTCAGATTTTAACGGTCTTCCAGAACACCACTAGAATTGCCTTGCCCGGGTTTGATCAGAGTTCATTGCTCCTCAAGAGCGTCTTAAGGAATCACCATTACCAGGTTTGTTCAGAATTCATTGATTCTAAAAAATGATTTAGGATTAAATCATTGCTAAACTATCACTGAAGTTCAAAACAATCAATTGTGTAGGAGTTCATTGCTCTTCTAAATACCTATCAGGATGGCCTGGACAGGCAAGGGGCTACTTACTTTCTATTAAAGGGAAATGTAGTCGAGTAATTCATTATGCACATAATACACATGGGGAGAAAATGAAGCCTTTTTAATGCTTCAAAAACATTATCCAGAGCATGGGAGGACTAGCAGTTTAAACAGAACCCCTCATCATATTGTTTTCTCTCCTCAGTGGATATTTCAACCACTTCGAATAAAACAATGCTGAAACTGACTGCAATAAGCCCTGCAAACAAAAGCAAGTCTTTCACACTTATCTTCTGAGTATTTCAGAGATTTTGATACAAAGACAAAATGAAAGAAAAACTCGATTATCTAGCTCTGAAGTGGTCAATGAGTGGTTGAAGACAGGAAATATATATCTGAATTTTCTGTTGATTTAGGATTCTTGTAAAATGAAATAGTATTCTTATTGAAAATTTTTCATAGCTTAGGACTTAGGTTCT
>NC_142809.1:440293-462980 GCF_049724085.1 Artemia sp. Qi Xiang Cuo | reverse complement strand
TCTTCATAATCCCATATAAATAGAACAAGTTTCGTATATAGCCTGATATTGTGTCCAATCAATCAGAATGGAGGTTGAGGTTGTTACGGCTTACGCAAAAAATAATATATATATATATATATATATATATATATATATATATATATATATATATATATATATATATATATATATATATATATATATATATATATATATATATATATATATATATATATATATATATATATATATATATATATATATATATATATATCATCGGTAGTTGTCAATTAGCTGGTACACATGCAAGATATAGGATCTAAAGAAAATTAGTGAAACGGGTATCAGTCAATAGAGAATTGGATGGCAAAACGTTGTTTGTCATTGCGTATACAATATTTAAACTAATTTTTTTTAAGGGGGGGGGGGTCGGGTACAAATTGCCTAGGGTAGGGTACGTAGTTAAAAAAAAATGATCTAACCCCCAGCAACAAAATTTGAAAAAAATTTATCCCAAAATTTTTTATAAAAAATTATATTTTCATTATTTTTTGTTTTATTTAATAAGCATCAATGAAACTTGACCTTTTGCGTGTATACCAGCTAATCGACAAGTACCATATCGTCTTATAATCACTTATTGAAAAAGAAATTATAAAGAAAATAGTTTTTATTACTATATACTTGTTTTTATTATACATTTTCCTTCCTGACTTCAGCTAACTCCGTCTCCATGATAATTTCAGTATGATTGTTGACGGAACAAGATTCAGACTCAACACTGATGAAATTAAAAGCTGTGAATGTGACTAACTGACTATTGTTTCTTGTTACTAAGCAAATGATAATGATAATCTTATGCTCATGAGAGAGAATGTTAGCTTAACTTACTATACGAGAAAGCGAAGTGGGTATTTTCTCATCCTAATAACTGAGTGATTGTGTAATAAAAATTAAATGACTGGGATGTGAAAGAATATTGATAATCATATTAGCGTAATCAAAATTGAAACAGCAGCGTTTTTCACAAGAGAAAAAATTTATTACTCAGAAAATGTAAAACTTACACAATATTGATAAGCGTAACATAATTGTAACAGATATTAGAATACATAACAAAAATTAACGTTTTTAGGAACGTAATTTAAATCGTACCGTTTTATTTAAAATGGTCCAAAAATGGTACAAACATAACCTCGGTGGCAACCCTGAGCAGATAGTTGGTATGAAAAACTCTGGATTTTGTTGAGAAGCACAATCTTGATTGGAAAATACTAAATTTTAGAGACAGTTATTTTGCTCTAAGATTTCACTTCCTTCTGGAAAGATTTATGTTATCTTGTTCATTTTTGTTCTAGGATCTTAAAACTCACTGATGCTATCAAAAATAGGAGGGAAGCCCTTTCTCTGTCGCATGGAAAAATATGGACTTTCCTTTTCACTACTATATTAAATCTTTCTGTAAAGATTTACATTATTTTAAAAAATATTTATTCTAATATATTACAGCTATCTGATGTTAGCAAGAAGTGAAGGATGCGATCTTTATGCCAACTAAAAAAACGACGAGAGAGCTTTGATGATATAGTCATTATTGTTCTTAGACCGCTGGAGTAGAGAGGGGTCATGAGCTCGTATCAGAACCACGTGGTTTATGGTTTTCTCACTGAGAATAAAAAAACAGGATTTTTCTCACTTGAAAAAACAGGAATTTTCTCACTTTTATGGACGTTTCTTGGACGGTTATGTGTGTTGGTCGATTTATTTGATGTTTTTCATGGATGTCAACAGTAATTTATGTCTGTTTTATGGTTTTTGTCAGTGAGAATTTGAAAAACAGGAACTTTCTCGCATTTATGTCTGTTTTCTTGGATGGTTATGTGTGTTGGTCGATTTATTTGATGTTTCTATGTGTAATAACCTAACCGGGACGAAGGTTGCACATGCGCATTGAATTCTAACGGGAACAATGTTATTGATCTAGGACTCGAGGGGGAAGTGAATTTCCGAGAACTTGATTGCGTAATCGTTCGTGAATGTCATGGTGTCCAGAAATAGTATTTGTTGTTGTTGCTCGAGCCAAATGTTATGACTTTCCCGGAAACAGTTAGATCACGTGTTTCCTTCTCAGCCAATCATCGAGTCGGATACATCCTCCTTCTCAGCCAATCAGAGGCCTGCTTACATGTGATTTCCCCATTACATAACAATTCACCCTTGAGGTTTCATATATAACGGACATGCACTGTGATTCAATTATCAGAAAGTATTTTGACACCGTGTAAACAACTAAAATGGATAATATTGATGAATTAGAAGCCTTGGCAACTATAATTTACCATGTAAGTTCCGTTTTATTTTCAAAATTATTTTCCTTTGACATCCTCCAGTATGTTCAGCTAAAATGTAAATATATTCCTTTACCCCAAACCCCCCCCCAAACCTTACAAACATCATTATACTTACTAGGAAAACGTAAATATATTCTTTTTACCCCCCCCCCTCACTGTTTTACAATCCCAAATTCTCGCAAATGGAAATAATTTTCTTTTCGTTACATTCCTTCCTTCTATATTTCCAGCTAAAGTGACCGCTGACTTCTGTCAATTTTTAGTGAAAATGCCGTTCTGTTTTGACATAATGCTCCAGCACGAGGCCTAAAATTAGCTGTCACCATTTTTAAAGCACTTCCTGTAAAAGGTTTCTCAGATCAAAATGGGGTGTTTTTCTCCGTCAAAATTAAAACACTTTGAGGCAATTGTAATAATTAGGCGCAGACGCACTGCACTATTTTGGAGAAGAGAAACATATTTTTATTAAGCTTTCTTTCGATAAAGTTTTTGTATAGTAACGGGAGGGGAGCGTCAATACAGGATTATTTTCTGGGGGGGGGGTTAGCACTTTTAATAGTGACAAAATAGAAATGAAAGATTGTTTTTACCATAATTGTCTTCTTCGTCATTTAGTGATTTTAGCTATAACATTTGAATGAAATGTAGTAAGATATGCCTTTCAACTTAAAAAAGTATCAGATTAACTCAATGTGAGGGCAGAATTAGGTTTGGGAAATTTTCCTAAGTTCAGGGGGATATACTATGGGTTAACCGATTTTAGAAAATGCGATGCTTTGTCTAAAAAAAATTTTATTTAATAACTTTCTTTTCTGTAAAAAAAAGGGGCAAATTATTTAGATACTAATTTTTTCTCTTCTTTTTAAGGCCAATTATGAAGAATGCGTGCCCCCTCCTTCCAAGAAAGCGAGGGTTAATAATGCGGGCCCTGCGATGGCTACTGTACGGCAATATGGTAGCTGGCCGAAGCCACCAAAATAAGTGCAATCATCTGTACAAGAATGTAACACCGCTGGCTCGTCCAGCTTCCATCATACGTTGCCCGGGCCTTCAGGAGCTACCCCACTAATGCAAGGTCAGGAAGTGACCAACCAGCATGCACTACCTGGTCCTTCGAGTGCCCAAGTGCAGCCTGGATATGCAGATGTATGCATTTTTTCCTACCTTTCTATTTATTCATTTTTCAGTCCTTTTCAATCCCAATATAAACTTATCTCTGTGAGATATTAACCCCATATTACATATCTAAATATAATTTTTTGCATAGAAACCACTCTTTTCTAATCTTTGCTATCTCTTCGCCGCTATCTCATAATAATATTTTTAGCTAATTTTCTAGTTTACTGTTTGAGAACCTTTTTATCACAAAATGCTATTTTTGCTAGAATATTATAGTTTTAAGTGACCTAGAAGTAAACCTTTTTTTTTCAACACTGTAAAATTAAAATTTCATAGATTTTAAAAGATGTTTTTCCCCCACTCAATTTGTGTTGGACAGAGATTATAGCATTGCAATCTCTTACACATAGGCCTAATTCTAATTTGCGTAACGATTTTCTAGATCAACATGTCATGATTTTGCATGGAGAGACATTCCTGAATAAGAATTAACGGTTCTCGAATTTAATTGTACTGTTTTCCCAGAGAATACGCTTGCAAACAGAGCAGACACGAGATTAAAAATAATCTAGGCTCATTTGGAGTCATAGACAACCTGTACGGGGAATAGGCGAAACTACTTATGCCGCCTAACAATCCGGTTTTTGGGGACTTTCGTTAACCGACGGGGAGCCGCGGCGCCCGGAATGCGCCAGTGGGTCCGGGGAGTGTTGTGGGGGGTATGGTTAGGGAAGCGCCGGGGGGATGCAACACGGGTCAGGGAAGTGCCACTGGGATGCGCCACGGGCCCGAGAAGCATCGTGGGGCGGGATGCGGGGGCCCGAGAAGCGCCACAGGGAGGCGACATGGCACCGAAACGCGCCACGGTTAGTCCGGGACGCGCTGTGGGGCAAGGTTAGGGGGGCACGGGGGGGAGCGCCGAAAAAAAAAAAAAATTTTTTTAACACTGAAAATAAAAGATCATATTGTCGCCTTCTATGTCATATCTTAAATTATCTTAAGTTGAGTTAAACAAATGTTATTAAGAAATAATAAACAAAATTTTAAAAGCAGTAGGGGATGATTTGAACACTTTGAAAATAAGTTATTTTTTCATTTACAGGTTGTCCTGGTTCCATACTCGCCATCTCCCCCCTGCTCGTCAGTTGGAGAAGGAGAGGAGGCACACATGGAGCCCCCAAACAATTTAGTATGGGATGATTTACATCAAATTCCAGAGAATATTGGCGACTTTTTAGGTCATTTTTTAAATTTATATAATAGCACAGTTGTGCTGGTAGACTTGAGCCATAAAAAGTTACAATTTTTAGTGTATTTTACAGGGACCCATCAACCATCCTAGCCCAACTCGACTCCACTTCGAACAATTGGAGTGGAGCTTTCGCCAGTTTTTATTTACCAACTGGGGGGAGGGGATATTATACACGAGGGGGAGGGGGGTAAAACTCTCCCAGAGTTTCAGCTGTCCAACAGAATTTTAAATAATATAGTTGTTTACACTGCAACGTTTGGGGATCCCTTTAATACGCTCTTGTGTGGTAATTTTGTTTATGACCCTGTAGAAATTGTGCATGCCTATGTAGAAAAAATTCGTGCACTTCTGGAGAACCAGATTCAGTTGTGGGGGGGGAGGGATTCAATTAAGGTTGCCATTGTTCTAAAGGTTTTTTATTTGAATGAGGGAAAAAGTGAAGTTTATTATCATTTTATACATTCCGAGATGCGTTTGGTTTATTCAAATTTAGAAAATTTTGAGGGAGCTTTCATAGATTGGGTCGATCAAATTATAACGCATCTCGAGAACTATAACGAAAATGGAAGTGGCTCAGTAGTTCTTTTTATTGAAATTTTAAGCGTTAATATATGTAAATTTAAGAAAGATTTTATTTTAAGAGGGGGTGGGGAAAGGGCAGTAGTTTTAAATTATAATCCAGATCTAGAAGGTTGTCGCGGTGTCCAGAAGATCTGTTTTGAAATAGATCAAACGTGTTTCAGATATGTTTTCCTTATATCAGCATACGAGCTTCTAGATCGGGGCGCAACCAAGAAGAATTTAGACAATTGGGCTGTACATGGGAAGGAGGGCTCCGTTTTCCCAGTTGTAGATTTTTCATGTCTATAATGAAAATACCCAGTAACGCTCATATGCATTGACATGTTTGAAAGGTCTAATGCCCATTTAAATATTGTTGTTACTGTGGTTCAGTACGAGACAGAATTTGAAGATGTAACTCGTTCTAAAAAGAAGGGGATGGTTTTCCCTGTAAGGGGCCCCTCAGTTGAATTGGTTAAACACTGGGCATGGTTGCTTTACACACCACCTAGTCAACCGAATGCAATCGGTCATTTTAATCAGATCACTGAAATGAGGAGAGTTCGGGGGGAGGGTAAGACTAGGGGGATTCGTTGCTACTGTCTAACATACCTCTCTAAATTTTGGAGTGAACTAAAGTTACAGAATCATACGAGGTATTGTAGACGACACGGCTATCAAACAGTGGAAACGGTTTCAAGGGATGGGTCAATTCTACGTTTTAAAAATTTTCAAAATACCCTCCTCCAGTGCAACAAAATATCTTTGGATTGTGAAGCTAAGCTGGTGGAGGTGAATGACCCCCAAACAGAAACTTATTACTTATTTGGATCAGACGGATAATCTTGTGTTTCAACTTTTTCTAGTGAATTGGTTTTGTAAATACGGCTTCAAAATAACCAAACTACGTAATGTCCTACTGTTAATTAAATGGCCCTTTATGAAAACGTATATCAACACTTGTGTCAATCACCGTTCTAGGGCAAATTCAACGGTGGAGAAGGAAATGTATAAGCTCATCCTAAAGTCAGTGTTTGGCAAAATTTGTGAAAGCGTTCATAATAGATCTCGCTTTGACATCGTGACTGATACTCTAGAGTGTGCAAGAGTTATTTCCGACTATAATTTTACATCGTTCACGAGTATAGAGACAGGCATGGTTTTTCTACACAGGCGAAAGCTAAATATAGTACTGAACAAGAATATTGCAGGCGGCAGGTCAGTACTAGAAATTTCAAAAAAGCTCATGTGGTCATTCTTTTACAATGCGTGCAAGGTGCAATGGCACTAGGAGGGGGAGGTTCTAGTTAACTCTGGTGATACAGATTTTTTGCGGTTAAATGTAAATGGGGGTGACTGGGATTTATTGGGTGATTCGCACCGGGGGGAACACATCCGCTCTTAAATGGATTTCACCAACTGGAATCCATCTCTCTACCCCGAGTTGGTGAAACGTCAAGCCCCTAACCAACTATTAAAATTTAAATCAGAGACGGGGGGTGATTTTATATCCCGGGGGGTGTTCCCGGGTCCCAAAGTTTATTGCGTGGAAACTCATAGTGGGGATTAAAATAAGGCGTTTAAAGGGGTGCCAACACATTTTGTAAAGAGCAATTTCAAAATGAGCGTGTATAGAGACTGTGTAGAAAGTAGCCTAGTGCCGAGAGCACAAGTGCTTGCAATTAGCTCTCTAGAGTATAGAAATTATACTGTGAGAGTGGAGAAGAATGCAATGTCGTGTATATCCGACAAGGTCTATGTGCTCGAGAATGGTGTGAGTGTTCTACCCCACGGCCACTACCGTATTTCAGACCGAGTTGAATGCATTGACTATCGCAATCAACTTGGTCTGGATAAATTAACCTACCCTGACTAACCACCACTCAACCTTTCACTACCTTAACTCAACCTCATCTAACCCAACCTCAACCACTAACCTAACCCGCAGTAGCAGTGACGACAACTATTGTTTTTTCACCCCGCGGTTCCCGGGGGGAGGGGTCCTTCCCGCGGCCGCCCAGGGTGAGGGGGGGGGGTCCCGCCCGCGGCCAGCCGGCCTTCGGCCCCGCGGTCCCGACCACTTAACCTAACCTAACCTATCCTGGGGGTGGATACCCCGACTATGCCACCTTCGGCCTGTGGGCCCTGGGGTGGGGGTCGGCCACTTAACCTAATCTAGCCTAACCTAGCCTGCTATTCATAAACTTAGCCTAACCTAATCTAACCTAACCTAACCTAACCTCGCAAATATAGCTCTTAATATGGCTTTTCAGTGAAGGATTTTAAAATCCTCTGGAAAATTTGAGTTTGAGGTGAGGAGGGTGGGGGGATTTCAAGTGAGAGGGTAACCTAACCTAACCTGTTATTCCTATATCTATCCTAACCAAATCACAAAAATTTATCTATTTTTTGGGCTTTTATTTTTTTTTTAAAAATAAAATTTTAAAATTTCTTTTTTATTTTTTCAGAGAAAAAAAATTGCCGTTTTTTTTTTTTGTTTTTTTTTATAGTTTATATATATATGTTTTGTTTTGGGGGTGGGGGGGGGGGAGGATTTCAATATCGAGGGTAACCTAACCAAACCTAACCTGTTACTACTAATATTTCTCTTAATATGGCTTTCCAATGTGTTTTCTAAGGAAAATAATTAAAATACGATGAAAATACGTACTAGCTACTAAAGTTCCGTTTTTTATAGTTTAGGAACGCCGTTTTTCAAAAGAAAATATTTAATTACTATGAAAATTCGTTACTAGAAATTTTTGAGTTTGGGGAGAAGGGGGGATTTTAAAATCCTCTGGAAAATTTGAGTTTGGGGGGATGGGGTGGTGTGGATTTCGAGAGCGAGGGTTGAGGCGTGGACAGCCCCACTCCTATAGACTCTTCTGTCTAGTCTTGCATATCAAAGTTAAAAACCATAGTTTTCACGCCCCCTCGCGTCATTTCAGTTGTAATAGCTCTGATTTTGGGGCATATTTCAAAATATCTTTTATCAATTTTTCTTCTATTTTCTTTCTGATTAAACTAGAAGTGTGAAATCCAAGAGTTGATCAATCTGTGATAGTTTTACAGAAATACTCACGTATAATTGATGATCACCTATATCCAAAACAAGATAACACGTAAAACTAAATTAATCTCAAGTGAAGATGTTTCCTGTGAAGCAATTAGCCAATGCGATGTAAGACTTATTGTTTTGAAAGCATTCCCCATAAGAGAAAAGTTACAATTATAGTGAGTGTTAATTGATATATAGAAAAGTAATTATTGTTCTAAATCAACAGTTTGCACGATTTCGTAAATAAATAACCGTTAGGTAAGTATATTTAAGAGCTTTGAAAAGCTTTAAGTCAGTATATACTGAAATAGAGGACAAGATAGAAAATAATGGAAGATTCTTCAAATGCAAGCCCGACAAAGTTTGATATGAGTCCAATAATATGTCTTTTCAGTGTGTTTTCCAACGAAAATAAGCAAAATATGATGAAAATACATACCCATTGTTCTACCAAAAACTTTAAAATTTTGTTAAGTGTCAAATATTGTAAAACTGCTATTTTTTCCTGGCATTGAAGACTCATCTATGTACTAAGCGAACGTACATTTGGTGGACCTATGTGCTCATATATCATATTTCACAGATATACAGAAAATCATAATTATAGTACTAATTAATTGTTATATAAGAATCTCTGTGGGTTAGTCTGCTAAATATTGACTTTCAATCGAATAGTGTCCTCTTGCGGGAAAAAGTTTTTTATCACTCTAATAAGTTTATTGCTAAACATAAGTTTACGTTTGAACAATTATTCGTTATTATTTCATCATATCTTTGATTTAGTAGCTCTTTACTTTTAGTTGAAGTGTCCTCTTGTGGGAAAAAGTTTTTCAGATATTGAACGTTTGGTAGATATAATGGTTCGAAATAAACTATTCCTGTAATACAGAATATTTAATTTTGAACAATTATTCGTTATTATTTCATCATATCTTTGATTTAGTCTGGTAGCTATTCTAGTGAGTGTTAATTGATATATAGAAAGGTAATTATTGTTCTAAATCAACAGTTTGCACGATTTCGTAAATAAATAACAGTTAGGTTAGTATATTTAAGAGCTTTGAAAAGCTTTGAAAGTCATTATATGTTGAAATATAGGACAAGATAGAAAATAATGGAAGGTTCTTCAAATGCAAGCGCAGCAATGTTTGATATGAGTCCAATAATATGTCTTTTCAGTGTGTTTTCCATTGAAAATAAGCAAAATATGATGAAAATGCATTCCCAAGGTTCTAACAAAACTTTAAATTTGGTAAATTGTCAAATGTTGTCTAAATGTAATTTTTTCCTGAAATTGAAACCTCTTAGTTTAACTTATGTGTTGATGCTTTTGGATATATACTTGTTCTAAAATATACTAGTCCTTAAATACAGAAAATTCAAGATTGAACAAATATTATCTGTTATTTCATCATATCTGTTGTTTAGTAGCTATTTAAGTATATTCTAAATGTTTCAATTGGTGTGATAAAGTTTTTCAGGTATTGAATCTTTGGTAGATATAATGGTTCGAAAATAAACAATACACGTAATAAAGAAAATAAAAGTATTAAAAATTATTCGCTATTATTTCATCATATCTTTGATTTAGTCTGGTAGCTCTTCTAGTGAGTGTTAATTGATATATAGAAAGGTAATTATTGTTCTAAATCAATAGTTTGCACGATTTCGTAAATAAATAACCGTTAGGTTAGTATATTTAAGAGCTTTGAAAAGCTTTAAAAGTCAGTATATGTTGAAATATAGGACAAGATAGAAAATAATGGAAGGTTCTTCAAATGCAAGCGCAGCAATGTTTGATGTGAGTCCAATAATATGTCTTTTCAGTGTGTTTTCCATTGAAAATAAGCAAAATATGATGAAAATGCATTCCCATGGTTCTAACAAAACTTTAAATTTGGTAAATTGTCAAATGTTGTCTAAATGTAATTTTTTCCTGAAATTGGAACCTCTTAGTTTAACTCAGGTATTGAACATTTGCTAGATATACTGATTCGAAAATAAACTATTCCCGTAATACAGAAAATTTAAGTTTGAACAATTATTCGCTGTTATTTCATATTATCTGTGTTTTAGTATGCTAACTCTTTACTTTCACTCGAAAGTGTCCTCTTGTGGGTAATAGTTTTTTATCACTCTAATAAGTTTATCGCTAAAAATAAGTTTAATTTTGAACAATTATTAGCTTTTATTTCATTATATGGTTGGTTTTGTATTTCTTTAGATTGACTCTATTAGTGTCCTCTAGTGGGAACGAGTTTTTCTGTTGTTTTAGATGTGGTAGATATAATGTTAATAAAATAAAATTTTACCGTAATACATAAAATTAAAGTATTAACAATTATTAGATGTTATTTCATCATATCTTTGGTTTAGTCTGGTAGCTATTCTAGTGAGTGTTAATTGATATATAGAAAGGTAATTATTGTTCTAAATCAACAGTTTGCACTATTTCATAACAACAAAACAGTTATGTTAGTAAATTTTAGGTCTTAATAAGTGTTTAAAATTCAGCACCTATTATAGTAGACGGACAGAGATAAAATATTGGAAGGCTCTCCAAAGACAAGCGCGGCCCAGTTTGAGGTTAGTCCAATAATATGTCTCTTCATTTTTTATTCCAACGAAAATAAGCAAAATAAGATGAAAATACATTCCCATGGTTCTAACAAAACTTTAAATTTGGTAAATTGTCAAATGTTGTCTAAATGTAATTTTTTCCTGAAATTGAAACCTCTTAGTTTAACTCAGGTATTGAACCTTTGGTAGATATAATGGTTCGAAAATAAACAATTCCCGTAATACAGAAAATTTAAGTTTGAACAATTATTCGATATTATTTCATATCTTTGATTTAGTAGCTCTTTAGTTTTAGTTGAAAAGTGACCTCTTGTGGGAAAGAGTTTTTAAGGTATTTAAGATTTGGTAGATATAATGGTTCGAAAATAAACTATTCCCGTAATACAGAAAATTAAAGTTTGAACAATTATTCGCTATTATTTCATCATATCTTTGATTTAGTCTGGTAGCTCTTCTAGTGAGTGTTAATTGATATATAGAAAGGTAATTATTGTTCTAAATCAATAGTTTGCACGATTTCGTAAATAAATAACCGTTAGGTTAGTATATTTAAGAGCTTTGAAAAGCTTTAAAAGTCAGTATATGTTGAAATAGAGGACAAGATAGAAAATAATGGAAGGTTCTTCAAATGCAAGCACGGCAATGTTTGATGTGAGTTAAATAATATGTCTTTTCAGTGTGTTTTCCATTGAAAATAAGCAAAATATGATGAAAATGCATTCCCAAGGTTCTAACAAAACTTTAAATTTGGTAAATTGTCAAATGTTGTCTAAATGTAATTTTTTCCTGAAATTGGAACCTCTTAGTTTAACTCAGGTATCTAAGCTGGGGTGGATTGTAGTGTACGAAAAGCATCTAGTCCCGTTCGACTGAAAAATTTTGATTTAGCAATGATTCACAGTTCGTTCAGAATCTCTGTTGTTTAGTAGTCTAAATCATTACTTGCACTCGAAAGTGAACGCTTACGGGAAAAAGTTTTTTATCACTCTAATAAGTTTATTGCTAAACATGTGTTAACGTAAGTTATATTCTACTTTATAATAAAAACCTCGATTTTAGGATGTATCTATTTACGGGGAGTCGAAAAGTAACATTTTGTGTTAACGAGTTTTTATTTTAAATTTTCGGATTTGGTAATAAATGAACTACCTTAATATATTACCGTACAACAGAATATATAAGATTGCACATTGATTAACTTTTAGTTCATCATGGCTTTGGTTTAGTATGGTAGCTATTGACATTTGTGCGAAAGTGTTTACTTGCGGGGATACTTTAGGTAACAATATAATAAGTTTATTGCTAAACAAAAGTTGACGCTTGAAGTATGTTTCTCTATTAGTAAAACATCTCTGTTGGTAAGTCTGCTATCTCATGTCTGTTTGACGAAAAGTTACAACGTGTTTTTACGAGTTTTTCTTGTATAGTAGCTGTGTTGGTAATTCTGGATCGATTATAATCTTTAAAAGAAATTCCTTCAATAAAATAAATTACACTTTAAAGCTGGTATATCTTCATATCTGTTATGTTGAAGGCTAGTTATTTAATTGCATTCGAAAGTGTAAGCTTGTTGGACAGAGTTTTTGTCACTTTAACTAGTATGGCATTGGACATAAGTTAACGTTTGAAGAGGTTTAGTCTGCTAACTCTTTACTTTTACTCGAAAAGTGTCCTCATACGGGAGAAAATTTTTTATAACTCAACTAAGTTTATTGCTAAACAAAAGATTAAGTTTTAACAATTATTATTTATTATTTCATCATATCTTTGATTTAGTAGCTCTTTACTTTTAGTTGAAAAGTGTCCTCTTGTGGGAAAGAGTTTTTCATATGTTTAATCTTTGGAAGATATAATTGTTCGAAAATAAACTATACCTCTAATAAATAAAATTTAAGTTTGAACAATTATTCGCTCTTATTTCATCATATCTTTTATTTAGTAGCTCTTTACTTTTAGTCGAAAAGTGTTCTCTTGCGGGAAATAATTTTTTATCACTATAATAAGTTTATTGCTAAACATAAGTTTACTATTGAACAATTATTCGCTAGTTTTTCATCTTATCATTGATTTAGTAGCTCTTTAACTATAGTTGAATAGTGCTCTCTTTTGGGAAAAAGTTTTTCAGGTCTTAAAGGTTTGGTGGATATACTGTTTCGAAAATAAACTATTAACGTAATAAAGAAAATTTAAGTTTGAACAATTATTCGCTATTATTTCATCATATCTTTGGTTTAGTAGCTCTTTACTTTTACTCGAAAAGTGTCCTCTTGTGGGAAAAAGTTTTTTGTCACTTTAACTAGTATGACATTGGACATAAGTTTACGTTTGAAGAGGTTTAATCTGCTAGCTCTTTACTTTTACGCGAAAAGTGTCCTCTTGCGGGAAAAAGTTTTTTATCACTCTAATAAGTTTATTGCTAAACATAACTTTACGTTTGAAAAATTATTCTCTAATATTTCTTAAGATATTATAGTTAGTATCAAAGGACTGATAGTCGAAAAGTTACATCGGGTGTTTAAAATTTTTTCATGGATAGTAGGTTGTTTGGAATTAAAATTACGAAAATAAAATATAACCGAACTTCAGAAAATAAAATTTATTAAAATTTAAAGCTGTAATTTAATCATATCTGTGGTGTAGTATGCTAGCTATTTTAGTGAGTGTTAATTGATATATAGAAAGGTAATTATTGTTCTAAATCAACAGTATGCACTATTTCATAAATACATAACCGTTAGGTTAGTATATTTAAGAGCTTTGAAAAGCTTTGAAAGTCATTATATGTTGAAATAGAGGACAAGATAGAAAATTATGGAATGTTCTTCAAATGCAAGCGCAGCAATGTTTGATGTGAGTCCAATAATATGTCTTTTCAGTGTGCTTTCCATTGAAAATAAGCAAAATATGATGAAAATGCATTCCCAAGGTTCTAACAAAACTTTAAATTTGGTAAATTGTCAAATACTGTTAAAATGTAATCGCTTAGTTTAACTCAGGTATTGGACCTTTCATCTATGCCGAACAAAAAAAAAATAACTAGTTGAGGTTGTGTTTAAATTCTTCATCAATATAAAATCAAAAGCATGAAAATTAAAAAATGTAAAATGTATATTTCAAAGAAATAATAGCCTTCTTAATAATTTAACATCGATAAACAATGGAAAGTGGTTTTCTTTAGTACTGTTTGTGAATGATTAAAAGATGATGACTACAAAAACATTTTTGAAACTAAAGAAAACCTTAAAATTTAGTAAATTGTCAAACAATGTTAAATTGTAATCGCTTAGTTTAACTCAGGTATTGGACCTTTCATCTATGCCGAACAAAAAATAACTAGTTGAAGCTGTGATTAAATTCTTCATCAATATAAAATCAAAAGCATGAAAATTAAAAATGTAAAATGTATATTTCAAAGAAATAATAGCCTTCTTAATAATTTAACATCGATAAACAATGGAAAGTGGTTTTCTTTAGTTCTGTTTGTAAATGATTAAAAGATGATGACTACAAAAACATTTTTGAAACTAAAGAAAACCTTAAAATTTAGTAAACTATCAAACAATGTCAAAATGTAATCGCTTAGTTTGACTCAGGTAGTGGACCTTTCATCTATGCCGAACAAAAAAAATAACTAGTTGAAGCTGTGATTAAATTCTTCATCAATATAAAAAAAAAAAAATGAAAATTAAAAATGTAAAATATATATTTCAAAGAAATAATAGCCTTCTTAATAATTTAATGTCGACAAACAGTGGAAATTGGTTTTCTTCAGTATTGTATATGAATGATTAAACTTTACTAACATGATCCTCATATATTATTTTTAAGTTTCAGGAGGCACAGTCAATATTTGATTGCAGTCAGTGGAAAGAAATGCCAGTAACTGTAGAGGAGAAGGATGAAAAATTATCAACTGTAGGAAATTCTGTAGACCGGAGGGGGAAAAAGTTGAATTCTCCAGTAGACATGGCATTGGATGAAGATAGAATAGAGTTTCACCCCCCACCCACTAAAAGACGAATGATTGAACAGTTGAAAACTCCAGTAGACCTGGCAGTGGATGAAGATAGAATCGAGTTTCACCCCCACCCACTAAAAGACGAATGATTGAACAGTTATTAATCGATGGTGATAGCACAGAGTTTCTCCCCCCACCAGCTACAAGACGTCAAGTAGATATTAACCTACAGAGATCAACAATTGATGATGAAGATGATGATGAAGATGACAAAATATTAAAAACGACACAATATATATATCTTTATCCTTTATTTCAATAAAAGACCTTGTTTATATATTTAGGTAAGTGTGTCTTTTAGAATCATGCTATGGTTTTACAGATAAAAATATTAGAAAAAAAAGGTTGATGATGATAACGGTGCATTGATTGTAGATGACAACAATCAAATAAATAGATTTCTTCATCCTCAAATTGAGGAATGAATTATCATTGTTGGGGAGGAGGTTGAAGATGATAATTATTTATTTATTGTATATGATAACAATCAAATAAATAGAGTACCTCATCTCAAATTGAGGAGGACTTTAAGGAGGAAGTTGATGATGATGATAATGATGTTTTATATTTAAAAAGTGTTATGTACATAGATTTAATAAATGAATAAAGATATTTAGAAGTATCATTTTTTTTTTATTATTGATAGAAAACTTGGTTGTGGACTGACAATACTCTATGGAGTGATCTAATAAAGCTGAACTATTCATGTACAGAAGTTTCTGCTGATATTCTTATTCTATATATATCTAGTATGAGAAAATAAATATAGTACAATCAAATTTATTGTATGATTATAATATAAAACTCGTTATGCATATCAATAATTAGATTTATCGTTAAATCATATGTGAGAACTCTTCCACCACGGTTTTTGTTGTTTAAAATCCATTTCGTAGAATGATCTCTGATGTTGTCTCTTAAAGGGGCACTTTTTCTCTTCTCTTAGAACATATTCATCATAATATTCAGTGTTATATCTTGCACTATACACATTTTTCTTTGGGTTTTCACTGCTGTCTTTTACGCTATAGAAAAAGCCCTCTTTTACTAGTCTCTTCTTTTGATCTTCCTTTTCTATCATATCAATCCTTCTTTTATCTGAGCTTACTTGCAATCGGTCTAAATTTCTCTCCATGTCACATATAATTTTTCTTCTCGTTTTCTCCAGATTCTTCTCATCTGTCTCTGCCTCTATGCTGTCTAAACATTCAGTAGGTTCATGTGAATACTCAAAATCATGAAAATGTCCTTTACAAATAGAACAGTTGCAATAAAAGGATATTTCTAACTCAACTTGTTCACTCATGTTATTACTCTCCTAACTAAAAACTTAGTGAATTCTATTCACAGACTAATAAAACTATAGCAAAAAACCCGTTCCTTATATTCCCACCGCCGCTAATATGTAAGCACGTCTCTGATTGGCTGAGAAGGAGGATGTATCCGACTCGATGATTGGCTGAGAAGGAAACACGTGATCTAACTGTTTCCGGGAAAGTCATAACATTTGGCTCGAGCAACAACAACAAATACTATTTCTGGACACCATGACATTCACGATCGATTACGCAATCAAGTTCTCGGAAATTCACTTCCCCCTCGAGTCCTACATCAATAACATTGTTCCCGTTAGAATTCAATGCGCATGTGCAACCTTCGTCCCGGTTAGGTTATTACACATAGAAACATCAAATAAATCGAACAACACACATAACCATCCAAGAAAACAGACATAAATGTGAGAAAGTTCCTGTTTTTCAAATTCTCACTGACAAAAACCATAAAACAGACATAAATTACTGTTGACATCCATGAAAAACATCAAATAAATAGACCAACACACATAACCGTCCAAGAAACGTCCATAAAAGTGAGAAAATTCCTGTTTTTTCAAGTGAGAAAAATCCTGTTTTTTTATTCTCAGTGAGAAAACCATAAACCACGTGGTTCTCGTGCCAATATATGGTGTTAAAAAAGTTGTAGGTGGCAGCAGGGGTGGGCAATGGGGCTCAATAAGGCATCTCTACCCGCTGGTCACAGCATAACGATTAAAGACTTTTGAAAATTACCGCCATACGATATAATATATTATTGATAATATTTCAATTTGAAGAATTCTTTTTCAAACGATTTACTATCTTAAAGACTTTATGAGTAAAAGACCGGCCCTAACAATAAGAGAACGTTGATGTTATACTCAGCATTTTTCTTAGACCACTGATCAGACCATTATTATTAAATACTTTTGAAAAGAACTTTATAAGTTTTAATTTCTTTGTGCTATGGTTTAAATTTTATTCGTCATTTTTAAAAAGTTTTAAGATATTAGCACATTGATTAGTAAAAGAACGGCCCTAAGAATGAGAGAACTTTGATGTTATACTAATCATTTATTTTAGACCATTGATCAGACCATAGTGATGAAAGACGTATGCAAAAAAAATAATTAAGTCTAAATATCTTCTTGATAATATTTCACTGTTAAGCTCTATTTTTAAAAATCTGTAATATCTTAGCACTTCGATGATTAAAAGAACGGCCCTAATGATGAGAGAACTTTGATGTTATACTAATCATTTTTCTTAGACAACTGATCAGACCATAATGATTAAAGACTTTTGAAAGGAAAGTGATAATATGTTAGATCTTAGTGCTAAGATTTCACGGTTAAGCGTTATTTGTCCAAAGATTTAAGATTTTATTACACAGATCAGGAAAATAACCGTCATTTTGTTGAGAAGTGATAGACTATATAATGATGTGCGATATGTGGGTATTCAAAGTGATTTAAATCACTAAGACTTTTTATAGCATTTACATATATAGTTATAAAAATGGCAAATAAACAGCAATTATTGTAAAGGGACTGGTTACTGATTTCTAACTATTTATCATCACTTTCTGATACATAAGAGGTGTCACTGCCTGGTGCGCTATCTACTCCAAGGGTATAGAGATAGAGCTTTGGAGCTTCAATCAAAAAATGATGAGAAATGGTCTGTTCAATCAAAATTTTGCAGAAAGAGAAAGTTGGAAACATATTGCTTCATGTAAAGAGTCTTCATCCCTTTATATAAAAATTAAAAATTCTTTGCTTAGCATAAACCAACGTCGTGATATCTTGTATATTTCTCATTAAAAGAGGGGGAGAGATGGGTAAAGTGCAGTTGTAATGCAAACGAATGTCTTATTTGAATTCAAGGCAATACAGGCTAATGATTGTAATGGAAATAGATTATAAAGGTAAATATTTACACTTTGGAGCAAAACCTTAGGTCGATATTGATCTCTCGTACTCACTACCAATGTTAGAACATTTTAGTGAGGCTAAAAACAAATATCAGTAAATCTAGATATTTTCTTTTTATTTCGAAAAGTGGGAATCCTAAGCCGATGCTGCAAATTTCTTTCATCTGTAATTTTACCACACAGTTTTGTGAAATCATTGCTTCATCAATAAGGCTAAGAAAAAGAGACACATGGATAATATTAGTTTTGTCATATTAAGGTGGCAAAATCGTAAAGGCAAGGGGCAATTGTTTTCAGTGTTTAATAAGTAAATCAACCTAACCCTATTTGTTTTTCAGAGTTTTCTCTCAGAAGTTGGCCTAATCTTCATGCAAGATTGCCCAAGGCTATTTTTGTACTTGTACCAAATAATATTAATTGGATTGTTAGAAGAAAATTAAATAATTATAAGGGGCCAGCATTTTATCTTGAACAAAATTAAGCATTAGCAGGTTAAACGTACTATTTGTTATAATTGAATTGTATAAAATTTGTATTTTGCTGTTTCATAAGGTATTTGCATTATTATGGTTTCTGTTCATAATTTTTGGCAGGTGATGATGGGGATTAACCCATAATTTAAGAAATATAAATTTTAGATGTTATATATTTTTTAATCCTGATGTCCTTAATACACCTCCCATAATTTTTTTATTTTAGAGTTATCCTTTTTCTATTTTATTTGTTTTATTATCCTCATCTATCTTTTTATATTTTATCTTTAATTTTCTATATATGGAGGTATGTAATAGGTTATAATGTAAAAATGTATTATATATTATAATTGTGTTGTATATGTATTTTAATTGCTGTATGACTAAGCACAGTTGCATTATTTTGATTCCTGTTTTTAATGCAGGCAGTTGCTGCAGGGGAATTATCCCCTACCAATAGTAAGATAAGTGATACATGATCAGGTTCAGTGAATATTGACCAAAGTGACACCCAAGCAAGCTAGTGTTTACAGAAGGCACAGAACAATTGAGTGATACAAATGCATATGACCTATCGGTCGAAAGCGTCAAACCCGACACAACAATATTATATATTTTTTAGAGACCTGTGAAAATATAGCAGAAAAGATTCAACATAGTCAAATATTTCAAAAAAATACGAGAGCAAGAGCAATGGTGAATTTAATCTATTAACTCATTCATTCTTAATAATTTTTTTGTTCTAAAATTATAATTAATTAGAATACCTTTTTTTATTTAATCAAAATTTATTTTTTTATTATTACAAATTCAATTTACTAAAGCATAGATACAAGTCTCCATAATTTGGTATATCCTATTCTAAAACTCAAAACACATATAGTGAGGGTGGACTTTTAGATGTTACATAGGACCTTCGAAAGGCTTGGCTGTATAAAATATGGCTGTATAAAGTACAAAATTTGCACATGTTAAAAATTAGAAATTTTTCTCAATTTATTAAACTCAGACCAGGAAACTACCCTCTGGGTAAGAAAGGTGGCAGACTTCTGCTTTTTGCCGCAATGAATTGTACCCACGTGAAATATCAATTCCGTATCTTGCACTCTTTGATGAGATTGTGTGGGTGTGTTTTCGACTCCTTGTCCTGTGTTGTTTTTATTACTCCTCTAATCAGAGATTCACTGACAAAATAAATTTTATCGAAAAATTATATCCAAGTGCTGAGTTTTCCTACCAATAGCAAGATAAGTGATACATGATCAGGTTCAGTGAATATTGACCAAAGTGACACCCAGGCAAGCTAGTGTTTACAGAAGGCACAGAACAATTGAGTGATACGAATGCATATGACCTATCGGTCGAACGCGTCAAACCCCAAACAACAACATTATATATTTTTTAGCTACCGGTGAAAATCCAGCAGAAAAGATTCAACATAGACAAATATTTCAGCCCCCTATAGAGGGGGCTGAAATATAGGGGTTTGGCAAATATTCCAAACCCCTATAGAGCTGGATGGAATTATACGCAGGCCCCCCCCCCCCAAAGTTTGCTTGGAATTTTCAACTGAACCGGTCTGTAGTGAAACATTACAGGGTGGTCTTATTGAGAATACAAATAAAATTGGTCACGTTTCCAACCGTACCTATTATATAGTCTATAATATATGAAAAGGTTATTCTATGGTACTTACTCAAAGAGCCTGATATAGAAAGCTTTGTTTATGCATAAACTTTCATATATGCATGTAGGAATTAGCACTTAGTTAGTTTGGATCAGAAATCTTCTCTTATATACATAAAATATAAAGGGCTTTTCACCTGTACGCCCACATTTGTTCTTATTCAAAGAGCCTGATTTAGAAAATCTTTTATTACGATATATATAAGACACTAAAAGTGTTTTTCGCTTTGTGCACCTTTTTACCTGAATGGACTCGTTTATGTCTAGTCAGATGTCCCGACACAGAAAAGATTTTCTTATATATATTACACTGGAAGGGTTTTTCACCTGTATGAACTTGTTTATGTACAGTCAAATATGCCGAATCAGCAAAGGTTTTCTTACATATATCACAATCGCAGGGTTGTTCTCATTTACGCACTCGTTTATATGTATTCAAATTTTAAAACCGAGTAAAAGTTTTCATACATATGTCACAATGGATAGAAGTTTCATCACCAATGGTGCAGATAGTTGACTTCATTCTGACAAGAGAACAAAATTAGATAAACGATAATAAAACAGATAAAAGTGGTACTTAAACAGTTATTGGAGAATCATTGGGTGATTGGGATTTAAGCTTTAAAAATCCGTTTAATATCATAGAAATAATAGAAAATAATACTTAAAATTCAACCAGGAGAAATATATAACAGTTAAAATCCTCAAAAGTTCTTATAATCATAAGGAGTCAGTATTTTGCACTTAGGTACGTTTGTGAGTCGATTCCCACTTTTATTTTTCTTTACCTCGTAGAAGAGATGATTTTCTCTTTATCTCTTCCATCCTTTATCTCTTCAATTTTGTTTGACCTAAATTTAGTTTTAGTTTCTTTCTTTTTTCTCTATTTAATTATACTACTAAAAATATACTAATACGCTATAGTTTTCTTTAGTACTTTCATAAGAGCTATTTATTCTAATTAAACAGTCTTTGAGTTTCATGAGTCAATCTTAAAGAATTAAAAAAAAAAACGATTTTTATCGTAAAGAGCGAGTTATTGGCGAGGTGGGCAAACCCACTCATATACGTAATAATTTCTGATCGTTTCAAGTTGTAATGTTGCTCCTTACTTTCAGTTAAAAAAACTTGTTTTTTGTTTAATCCCTAATAAGGCAAAAATCAAAATACAAGAAACTTTTATATTTATACTTTACTAATTTTTATCTATCCCTGCAACCATTATTTAATTAAAATCTAAAGTGTTTCACATTTAAAAGTATAATACTTATAAATTGTTGTGCAATGACAGGAGAGATAATAAGGATGCAAGCAAGCAAGGAAAGAATAATAGAGAAAAGAGAGGACCTAAAATGCTAAGACGAGACAGAAACTACTATATACTCTACTAACTATCTCGTACATGAATTACGAGATTGTTTAATTTGTTCTAATTCATTAGGTCCCCATATGATGCCAAAAATATATATAACTTAGGACTGCTGTAACTTCTTTCGTTTCAATGCTCCGCCCAACTCTTAAACGTGTAAATCCAACCTGACTTTAACCACCATGCCTTTTCAAGACCAGACCATAATTTGCACTTTACTTAAAACCAAAAAATTTTAAAAGTTTTCAGTGTTTCAATTTTAATAAATGAAAAAAGTATCAAAACATTAAGGACTAAATAACAGCATAAGTATATTCAACTGACAGTCCACGGTCACCTTTTTAAATTTGTTTTTAAATATTTAGAGCTCGCTATCACTGTTTAAGAACAACCCATTTTTCATATTTTTATAAAAATATTAATTTGAGTGGTGGTGAGTCTTCACCTTAGAGTGTAGGGTTATATCTGACTATATTAGGACGGGGCTTTGAAAAATTTTGTGGCATCAATCATTACATTTTGAAAGAGAATTTAAGGGATAATATACAATAATATTCTAGTTGAGTCTTCTTCTGATAATGAAAATAATGAATTTATGCGAATGAAAGTTCCAGAAATGAATTCGGAACCCAAATTTTACCACAGAAAGGTGTTTTAAGGATCATGGAAATACACTAAAATACTGATCTAGACATGTCTTAATAAAAGAAAATTATTATGTTCATTATGTTTGTTTTATGCCAGCTTTTACTTAATTCTAGGTTTAGAGAACACAATTCATATGGTTTTTGTAGGATTATAAGCCACGTTGTGATTTTTTTTCTAATTCAAGACATGTTTTTTTGTTATGTATGGAACAATTTATTACTAAATGAGAAATATTATATATAAAATATATTAAAGAAAGTGAACTTACCACTCAATACCATTTTTTACACACTTTCTGAATATAATAATTGCTTTTCTTGTAACTTCAATCTTAGTTCTTT